>NW_015505986.1:179676-267338 GCF_001515645.1 Sinocyclocheilus grahami | reverse complement strand
ATGTCTAATTTGAGGCTGTATTACGTCGATTCTGGCACCCAACATCACAACAAGATGATATTTTAAGCTCATGTAGCCGAATCTGCGCTGGTTTGAATGGGCCGCCTCCAGTTTTCCCTTTGTTTTGCTGCCTCCAGCTATAGCGGTGTGACGTAGGCTGACCCTGGTTACCTGTGGTTGGCCTGGCCGTGCGTCACTCAGAAAACAACAGGCCAATCAGAAGAGAGGCTCATGAATATTAATTAGACAGACCAAAATCGACCTGTTCGACCAAAGGAGCTGTAAAAATATATTGAGATGGTTTTTGGTATTTATACCACAAATATATATTCTTAAGGACATCAAAACCTCAAATAAAACTCCAGAAAGGTGTACAATATGGGACCTTTAAAATTGGTTTAATCTGTCAAAACCGGTAGAAGCTAAAAGTCTCCGACTTTTCTCCTTTTTTAAGCAACATTTTGGAAGGTGTTGTAATAAATTTACTTGATCATCAATCTGACTTTTGTAACATTTAATCAATCTGCGAGTCTCCTAAAAATCAGACCTTGTTACATTGTGTTCTGCCGAATAAAGAAAGTAATACAGATTCGGAATGACACGTGGGAGAGTCCTTCATTGCACTTTAAAGTAAAACTAGGGCATTTTCGACAATTACATTTGTTAATCCTTGATTATAAACTTTTGCATGAGTTTCGAGTGAACCAAACCACTGCAGATGGTACACTCCAGAATAGAAGTGTCTAATCTTCAGATGCTTTTCAGTCATACCCAAGTGAGGTTCGATTCCATTAAAGTCCCATGTTGCTGGTCACTGAGCCTGTCTGGGATCATTTGGAGTGCTTAAAGACCTTTGTGGTGCCAAAATCTGGGTCCGTATTCACAAAACATCTTGGGCCCTACTTTAAAGATCTAAGTGCATGGTCTAAAGTGCATGGCGCAGGTGCACTCAGGGCGTGTCCGAATCCACTTTTGCTTGTTTAACGACGGGAAAACGGTCGGCGCGCCCGGGCGCATGGTCTAAACAGGTTGTCCCTATTCTCTTAATGAGTAATGGGTGTTTTTTGGGCATAACGTGCAATAAACCAGTCAGAGTCTCATCTCCGACCCCTTTAAAAGCCAGTTGCGCTCGTGCCATGGCGGGTTCGCTATTTACATGGCAGAATGTAATTTTTCATTTTTAAAAATGTTTGTGTGCTGCTGCGTGTCTCTGTGTGTGTAATAAGCAAAGTGTACGTGCATTGTGAACCTGCCTATAGGCACATATTACTAACGCGCTCTTTAAATAACAAAGAAAAAATATTGCGCCAGACTTTAGATCAGGTTTGAGTTGGTCTATGGTGCAGTCTATTTTCAGTTCCTCAAAATAGCAATGAGTCAACAATGCGCCTGAACACACCTCTTTTTTAGACCAGCACGCCCATTGGCGCACAAATGGGCCCAAATGCATATGCTATTTAAACAACGTGGCGCAGGACGGGAAAATGAGAACTGCTTAGGGCTGAAACTAGCAAAAAACACTTGCACCGCGCCTTGCGCCGGGTGTATGATAGGGCCCCTTAAGGCTGAAAGTAGCTAATAACTTGCTGATTTAGGAGAAAATCTTAAAAATAATGGGCATGTCAGTCCAAAATTTAGGACTCCTAAATATTTGCTCTAAGAGTATTTCACAAAGCGTTTTAGTGCTAAAACTAGCTCCTAAATCTGTGAAATGTTAGGAGTAGTGAAGAGGACTCCTAAGTCGCTAAGACCAAACCACAACCTATCTTAAAATTGCTGTTGCCGGCAATCTGCCTTGGAACATAAACATTTTAGTAACACGCTGCATTTATTTGCACACATGTTTTCCCATGCATCTTTTTTGGTTTTGGTGTTTATTCCAACTCCAAATTTTCCTTTGATTATACCCTTGTTTTCATTAACAAGTTGGGCAAGAAGTAACAACTGTTCTTGCATCCAGTTTGGTTTTCTCTTACATTTGCATGAATTACTATCATCCAAGATTATTCTCTGCTAATTAAAAGGCTGTTTATATGCATATCCGCAAATTGTTTACGAGAAGCACACATATAAGAGACTGACAATTTGCTAAACATATACAGTACTTGTTTAATTAGTGACAGCCTGCATTTTAAAATCTTTATTTGAACGTGGCAACATTTTTATTTTTAAACCTTTATTTGAATATGGGAACATAATATCGCTCTACAATATTTCTATAAATGAACCTCTGACAGAGACCCCTCGCCTATCAGCCAATCACTGTGTGCATAGTTAGTAAGCATGCTGACATCATCCATAGCAACGAGGTCAACCCTTCCCTTACTCTTAACTTAAATCTTCTCTCTATTCCTTAGTAAAAGTTTGTCTCAGCAGCTTGTGAATAGGTTTTAATAGAAAACTCTTAGCTAAAAACATTTACTGCTATTTAGGAGAACTATACATGGTAAGATAAAATGTTTTGACAAACTAGACAGTTGTGTCAAATAACTCAAATAATTGTGATTAGATATAATAACTGTAATTATATGATCAATCAGCAGCAACTGCTGGCATTAAATTTAAGATACATGTTCGAAGTTGACTAAACCAAAGTTGTAAATAAAACAAAGATGTTTTTGTTTCTACATCAAATTTTCAGTGAAGTTTTTAGAGATGTGGCATGGTCTGGCCCTGTACTACATTCAATCTTTTATTTAAACTGTACACCTCAGTGTAGTTATTGATAACTACACTCTTTAAAACACTCTTTAAAACACTGCTCCATCTTTTCTCCACACGAAAGGTTTTAACTCATCTAGGAACATCAGCATTTATTTAAACAAGGTCGAGAAATGGCAGTCTGGCCCATCGGCCACACCACATTCCCCTTCCGGGACACATTCTCCCTTTTTTTTAAAGAATTATGTAGCCTTGTAAAACCCTGTGTATGCTGAACAATTTAACAAAAGTTACATGGCCCTTTCAGAAAAAGAGAGTGAAACATATACTTTTTCTGACTTTGAGAAAGACGTTAATACAAAGAGTTTGCCCTTTTATCATGTATCGACAACTCTCCTTGATATTTCCCCATCACGCACAACAGGTATTGATGATCTCCTCAGTGTTACAATAAAAATCAATTTCTCTGTGTGCGTTGGTTGAAATTGTGAGTGCCTTGTTGTTGTCTCCCCACGAGCGCTGTTGATGCTGTGTTTCTGTTGTTGAAGCTGGCAGGGGTTCTGTCACTATGAAAAGGCTTCACACCGCCTCGCAGTCTGACCTGCACACAGCACCAGTCCTCTCACATTCTCGGTCATTGATCTTCTCTGCAGCCCGGCTCACCATGACCAGAAATTAGAAACAAACGACTTTTCCCTTTCTGAGAGATGGCCCTTATCCACAAAATGACTATGACCTCTAAAGACACGAAAGTCTGACATTAAGCCCAGTGGCTGTAAGAGATCTTGTTTTGTAGGCTAAATAAATATTATGCATTCAGCTCTGTAGACCATTGTATATGCTGTGAATAGGAAATGCATACTTGTGATCTCACAAAAGCTAATACATAAAGTAAATAAGTGAGTGATTCAAATCCTATATTTGCATTTATGTGAACTCTACACATTTTAGGGATACGCAATATTAAAGTTCTGGCAGATATCAAGTAGCATTTTGAGATAATGTTGCTGTATATCTTAAAATGTTTTAGAGAGAAAATTAAATGATATTAAAATTCTATAAAACATTTTATATTAAAAGTGTTTGATATATTTTTTTAAACTATTTTGTCTGAATAAATTAATTATAAAACACTAAAGACTTACTATAAAATTGCTTAAAATGTATTTAGGCATAATATTATTATAATGTAAAGCATGAAAATTTTAATTACATTTAACTGTGTTATTTAATTATTATTAGTGTTTCCAAAGGTTTTAGATAGATAGATGTTAGATAGACAAAGGTCACCTAAATGAGCATAAACAATTCGATATTATATCTATCTATCTATCTATCTATCTATCTATCTATCTATCTATCTATCTATCTATCTATCTATATATATAGACTGATTTTGATAAACTACAAAAAAGTTTGATAAACTAAATTCTATATTTAAATATGGAGCTATTAATGATATGTTCCCTTTCAAAATTTCACCCAAGTATTAAATATTTATTAAATATTTTCGTAGATGGGGACTTGAAAAATCGGTAACACTTTACTTAAACCTTTATGTATAATGCATTATAATAGGTTATTAAGGGTATAATGCATTATAATTATTCATCATGTGCATTGTAATGCATTACATCTTGTCATAAATAATTCTAACTGAATTCAAAATGCATAGTGGAACAATGAATTGATAAGTGTTATAATGTACTAACTGTGGTTACAATTATTCATGAGATTGTACAATGCAGTATAAGGTGCATTACAAGGCATAATTAATGCATTAAAACTACTTTTATAATGCATTATACATAAAGGCTTTAAGTAAAGTGTTACCATAAAAATGTATCTTTATCTATATTTAAATATTAGTGATATGTTCCCTTTCAAATTTTCACCCCACAGGTATTAAATACTTGGGTATTCTCGTAGATGGGGACTTGAAAAAACTTTATAAGCTCAATTTGTCTAAATTTCTTGAGAAAGTAGGGAATGACTCTGCCATCTGGAGGGACCTACCACTGACACTGTTCGGATAGATTCATATTATCAAGATGAATATCTTACTTAAGTTTTAAATCTCTCCCAATTCATATTCCACCCTACTTTTTCACCTCTCTTAATGGTTTGATGATCAGACAATATATTGTGAATTCCTACTTTATTTGCCCTTTTTTAATGTTATATGCTCATTTTAATACAAATAAAAGCCTCCTCAGGGCCTGACACCACACTTATGGCGCCTATCTTCACTCTCCGCGCCACACTGCACACTTGTCAAACATTTCAACGGCTAGCGACTTACATTATAGAAGGAGGTAATGCTACATAAATTCCATAATGCACTGTACGCCGCACCTCTTTCTCTAAGAATACACCCCCACTGAATATAAGACATTAGAAGTTGTACCTTACTCTGAAAGGACTGTGTTCAATGGACCCTGGAAAGCAAGAGCCATTACATACTGTTTTTATGTCTTTAGTAAGGGAGGTACCACATAATAGGCCCTGTGTACCAGGAGTTTTAGACGGTACACAATAATGAAAGGTATTTGCTTCGCCAAGCACCTCTCCTGATATACAGCAAATTCAAAGAGACAATGCATAGCGACAGTCTCCAGGTATTCATGAGCGCTCGAGAAGGAAAACATTTGGAGCTGAAATAGACCCTTGGTTCGTGTGAGGTACTGATAGTAAAAACAGAAGCTGCCGTAATGAGTGTGGTTTGCTTTACTGAGAGTCTGAACCCCCCTGGGAGACTGACAGTCTGGAGGTGAGCTGCTCTTCAGCATTTGCAAGTGCCTGTTTACACGCTCATCTCAAATTGCGAGTCTTCGCCTCCCTTTGTTATTGTCAAACTCCTCTGTTGTTTAGTTTGTAAGAATGAACATGAGAGACTTGAGATCTTGACTGTGAATTTGGGTGCGCATACACGCAGTCAGATTTGTCAGAGACATTTTTCTTAGCGCGTAAAGAACGTTTTCATATTCAGCATCTGAATGCATGACTCATGGCTCTGAATACTGCAGCAGAAGGGAGCTCCTCAACCACTTTGCTAATTATCACAGATTGAATCATTTTTTAACAACTGAGCTCAAATGCAGTCAGTAAAGAGGGTGATCTGTCTAAATCATTTGCACCATGCAGGGGAAATGGCACTCGAAATTTCCTCTGTTAATTATTAACCTTTCCCCATCAAATGAATTTTAAAATCCTCATCTGTTTGGGTTTTGGTAAAATGAACCCAAGTTATGGCCCGATTTGTTATGGCTTTAATAATGATTGAAAACTATATGATTTTTCAAACTATGAAGAGGGGAACTTTCCCCACGTCATCATAAAAACAAAAATAGCGCCCTAACAGTTCGATTTGCCGGGGATGAAAGAGACATGTGAAGGCATGAAAATAAAGACTGGCATTAGCTAATCTGTAGACATTTAAAAATACATTTTGAATAAGCACATTGGATATGGCTTTTTGAAGTCAAGACTCATGCATTATCTGCTAGCACTGAACTGAAAATGAAGTGACAACGAAGGAGAATTTGCCCTTGTTGGTGTCAGCTCATTCAGCCTCCTTTGGAGGGCACTGTTTTGTGGCACAAACATATGCTTGCTATCTCAGCTGACCACATGTTCAGGCCTTAATAATATCTGACAGTAAATATATAACCTTGCCATCTGTTCATATAACGGTGCTGTGCAAACCGAAAGAGCTAGTAACTTACAACATTGCAGGATGGCACCCCAAAGGAAAGAACAATAAATCGACAGGTCACGAGGGTCAGCACACACTGTCTTCATTACTTAGATTAGTTCATAGAGCTAACAGATCTGCATGGACATTAGGCACTTGGAGCATGTTCTTAAAACAATTTTTTTTAAATTGTTTTAAGTTTATGGCCTGTACAAAACAAACAGATGTTGAAAAAGAGGGAAAATTAAAGTTAGTGTACACACATCATGCACCCTTCCATTCAAAAACAGCTAGACAGAGCACAATGGATTGGAACAGAACGTGGGGAGGGTCTGGAGACATACTGAGAGCTCGGGCTTGTTGCCAGTTATCCATTATTAAGATATTAATAAGACAATGTAGCAGACAGATGTCTGACTAGGGTTGCAGCATATACCAGTAATTAAAAAGTTCACTAACTTAACAAGTGGCCAGCTGAGTATAACTTTCATCCTGTCAACGGATATTAAAACTGCTTTGTAAGCCACATTTACTCCAAATTGTGTTTTTTTTAGTTTATTTGAGTTTATTACACTTTTTTCCCATTCTGTTGTGCCCTGTCACACAAGTGATGCACACGTCACATAAAACATCTTGTTTGGACTTCCAAGTTTAAGGGGTGATTCACTTCTGGCAAACTATACTGTAGAAAAAAAAATTAAATCGGTCCTATATAACTAGAGAAAATCGAGAACAGGGGCTGTGGTGTTTTTTTTTTGTCAAAAAGGTAGGACAACTTTGACACCCATAATGCACTGGACTCTATCCAACTATCCATGAGTGGGGATACAAAAATGCAGTACCTGTAGTTTTCACAAAAGCCCTGGAGCTGTCAAAAGTTTTGCGTCATCCGGCAGACTTTAGCTGACAAATAAACTGGGCGATCTGGCTGCGGGTAACATGGAAAAAGAGTGCACAATTTTAATTTACATACTAATGACATTGTAACAATACAAAGCTGATTAAAATTCTGCAAAGTTATCTTTCAAAGCATTATCACTAGTCTTTTAATATAGTTCAATAGTAGTTTTGACACATCTCACCCTTATATCTAGCATATTGCTGCTCTGCATGTATAGTGGACTAATGATGCCTGAGATTCTGTTCTGTCTCATTAGGAGTCCAGAAAAATCACAGTCTGTCTTTGATGGTCAGAAGTTGTTTATATATATATATATATATATATATATATATATATATATATATATATATATATATATATATATATATATATATATATAAACTAAAATACATAGCAATTAATTATCACATGTGATATTGGTAAATAAAGTCATTTTATTTCATGTGGACAGGTAAAATAAAGTGAACAGAGCAGCTGCAACTACAAATAGGACGTCCATCAACTGAAAACACATCAGACAAATTAGTTTCCAGGCCAGATTAAAGAATAATTTATGGCAGGCAGTTTGAGACCCCTACTCTAGGTGCTTGTCCCAGCTTTTGATTAATCTATTATCTTAAAATCGCAATGAAATGAAAGTAGCGACACATATTTCTCCCATATTGTGATATACTTCTGAGTGTAATGAATTGCCATTCAAGAGAAACCGAAGGGAGGAGACTTGGTACTATGCACCGGTTGTTGATTAGATTTTGAGGATGTTGCACTCAAAAGTGGAGACAGATTTAGACAGACAGGTTTAAACAGACTAAATTAAGTCCTGTATACATCACCATAAAGCTCTCGTTTTCACCAGACATTTTGATTACACAAGGTCAAAGCATTTATTTTTTTCATGCAATTAGAAAATTGATAGGGTAAATTTTAATTTGGTGAATGAATTGCAAATGAATGAATAATAATGCAAATAAATTAATTCTGGTGAAGAATGGTGAAATTCTTCAGCGACACCCAAAAAAATGGCAAATTTACAAAACAGCTGCACCATTTTTGAGCATAGTATTTCAGCACAAGCAAACTTTTAGCATTCTAAAAAGCAACTGGTGGAGTGTTTAACCCAGTAAAGTACACCAGATTAAGGTAGTCTGCTGCAAACTCCACAATTTAACACTCACAACTGACCCACAAGACTGGGAATTGCACTGCAAATTGTGTTCAACACAGACTTTGTGTGATTTGCATAATGCCTTTAGTGAATTGCTACAACAACAAACAGCACATATAAATGCACACCACCATCAGCGGGTGCAATTCATTCTTAGTGAATTTCCCCCTAAATGTCTAAATGCGTTTCATGTGTAATTGAATATTATCTCCCTCTAGATTAACAATTTGCATATACTCAATCATCTACTTAATCATATCCAACAAGATCAAGTCTGTAATTTTGAAAACAAAGCCAACACAGTCAAATACTTAATTGCTGAGTTAGAAGTACAACTGCTTTTACATAACATCCCTTGTTCAAACTTAAAGCAAACAAGTTTTGGATGCTAATATCCTCCAAGATATCAAGTGATCCTTCTTTGCCTATAATTACACATATTAAATGCATTTGCTGACATCATGAGAATAAGCAAGTTGTTGAAAGATAGCAGGTGCAGCAGAAGAACAGCCAAGCAATTTCCTGCCACCCTAAACACAGCAATCAACACATCTCGCTGTGTATTATTTGCATTCAGACTCTGTAATGATATTCAGGGTAACAAAGGGGATTTCAACAGGAGTCTGAGACATCATCACAGAGCAGAACCTGAAAACACTGAAACACAAGAAGCCTGAGGCTCACTGGGAATCAGCACATAATACAGCATCATTAGCCCCATAGCATGTCATGGACCAGATGCTCATTCATAAATGCTGAATATTAAGTGCACACTGTTCTCTCTCCATTGCTTTGCTCTCTGCAAAACGTTTTATGCCCATCCAAAGCAAAACCAACAGACACCTGCACAGCTTTTCCCAAATGCTCTATCCCTGCTCAACAAAGACCTAAAGTGGTTAAGGTGTGGTCAGGTTCCGGAAAGTAGTAACTAACAAACTTTCATTAGAAGCAAAAATGCATTTAAAAAATGTTCAAGATAAAAGGCTGTGTCCCAAGATGCATACTTATGAACTATTATTATTTGGCATTTTGCATCATAAATAGTGCAAATACTGTGTTCACACCGAAAATCACAACAAGAACAAGTGCACTTCAAATATTGGATGGATGATGCACTTAATTTAACAGAAAAGATTAGTGTGGAACGTTGGATACTTAAAGCACTCAATAGTCAATGCTACATACTGTTTATAGTGCACAGTGTGTATATGTATATATATGGCCTAAAACTAACTTTTTGCCACACCTGCCAATGGCCGGTGACATGATAAAGTTTAAAAAAAAATTTTTGACCAGCGATGAAACTCTTTTTGCAAAAACAGGCAGTTATTACTACTACAATAACTAAACATATTTACAATGTTTTTGTCCTGCTGGTGCATTTTCCTTCAAATGTACCTATTAATTATAGCCATTCAACATTACAGTATCATTGAAAGCTATTATTTTTAACATTTAATCTGAATGTTACAATAAATGAATCTGAATGAAACAACTTTTAATTTAAGTGATATTAAAACAATCTTCACATAAACGATATTATATATGCATAAACTATACATATTAATCTTTATTCAAGCTATAAAAGTTAATCAGCGACTAGAACAGTCTAAGGATTTCTCTTTTTCTTTTGTTCTTTGATTTACATCAATGACAGACTTCAGCAGGTTTCACTTTAAAATCAGCGCTGTCTCTTTAAAACCTGATGCATATAATAATAATTGATGTATTTAGTAGATGCAGTGCATTCAGGCTATTAATTATTTTTTTACCAGTATGTGTGTTCCCTGGGAATCGAACCTTTGACCTTTTGCATCGCTAACGCAACACTCTACCACTGATCCACAGGAACATACATGGTGTGGATTTGACACATCTCTCCCAACTCTTTACGGTCATTTAAGACTTTTTAACTCATTTAAGACTACGTTTACAAAGTAACTCGCCAAAACCGCGCATTTTGACGTAATTGTGTGTGTTTTCGTGAGTTGAAGCCCTATAATAATATTAATAATAATAATAATAATAATGTTTTACAGTTTTGTTTTCACCTATGATTTAACATTTGTAGCAACATAAGGTAAGACTTATTTTATGTGCTGACACATTGCATACATTTTGAACTGTATGCACTGTTGTGAATGTATGATGTTCAGCTTCTCAAGCCACATTTTATTTTGTTATGTTATAACTGGCCGATAACGTCACACAACAGTTGTGTATGATACAGACTTCCGAGATGGACGCTGCTGAGTTTTAGGTTAAAAACGCATGAATACTCAGTAGCCTACATATCAAACGATATGTAATAACAAACAAACAAAGCAATAGTAATCATGAAATGAAAACAGTTACTCACACTTGTGTGGTGCAACATCGAATATAATATAGTTGACATAGCATCGTCTTTTAGTTTCAATCTTTCTGAAAATCCTGCCTCGAATTGTGCCTTGTTTGTAAACGAATCCACGGGGACTGGTTACTGATGCGGTCTGGCACTTCATTAAAAATAAAGTTCATTGTTTGGTTTCTGCCTAGACCTGTGTTTGCCGCTCTTGTCATTTACCTACTACATGTGTGAATCAGTGGGCGGGGCTAAACAGGCAGTGATGTAGAAGCAGGCGTTGATCTTCTACTGTGGAGGTGGTGTTTAGCCACACTATTACATCAGAGTGGCACATTACACAAGCTGTCAATATAATCTGTTTTTAGAGTCCTGAAACTTGCAGAATGTTTTTACAGCACAATAACCTCTTATATATCAAAAGATTTTGATTTCTCTGTTCATGACCCCTTTAAAAGGTCATGCAATTATTGTTTTCATCAGCGATCAATACCTGAGATGTTGGACAATCATGTCCATCACTAATGGATTTTCAGTGCAGTTACTTAAAATTAGGATCAGGGCCCATATTCACAAAACATTTTATCTTTCCACTAAGAGTTCTCCTAAACAGCAGTAAAAGTTTTTAGCTAAGAGTTTTCTCTTAAAACCTATTCACAAGCTGCTGAGACAAACTTTTACTAAGGAATAGAGAGAAGTCTTAAAGTGGTCATATGATGCTGCTAAAAAGAACATTATTTTGTGTATTTGGTGTAATGAAATGTGTTTATGCGGTTTAAAGTAAAAAAACATTATTTTCCACTGTACATTATTGTTTCTCCTCTATGCCCTGCCTTTCTGAAACGTGTCGACTTTTACAAAGCTCATCGGTCTGAAAAGGGAGGTGTGCTGTGATTGGCCAGCTATCCAGTGCGTTGTGATTGGCCGAATATCTCAAGCTTGTGACGGAAATGTTACGCCCCTACCATATTGTGATGCCCTGTCCGGCCGGAGCGACGATTCAAAAACATGAAAACCCATTATAAACGAGGCATTTGTTGCATCCAGTGGGGATGTAATTACGGATTATAATGGCATATACTGTCTTTTTGCGCATTGCGTTGTATCGTGCCGCGTAAACATAAAACCATGTCTGCATTTGTGATCGGAGAAATGACAAACAAGCACTACTCTACACTGCTCAAAACTCGCGTTTCTATCATCAGTGGCAAATCCTTTAAATGAAAATGTACTTACAGTCTGTGAGTCAGAACAGCCGGCATTGTAGTCTACTCTACCAGGATCAGGAAACAGTCCTCCATAAAATGTGCTGCACACAAATTAATATTTGGGTTGAAGTGTTCTGGAACAGTGTTGTAAATACAACTTAACCACTGATTTCTAGTTGTGTCCTCTTTTGGAAGACCAAACAAAGTAGTTTAGCTTTCACAACGAAACACACGGCGGGCTAGAGTGAGCAGTGGCGGGCTTGAGAATGGCACGGCCGGTGGATTCGACGATGGAGCGGCCGGTGGGCTTGCGGCAACCACATGTGATGACCCCGGGCTGGATTCCGCTTCGTCCACAGTGAAAGCCGATCCGGCGATCTGCAGCGTGAAGTTGATGTATTCCCTCAGCGACCAGCACGGATCAGCTCTAGGCATGACGAAGCGTTAAAAATTTATAAAAGTTAAAAAAATTAATAAAAGTTATGCCTCCTTTTTTTTCCTTCAACATTTGGGCGGCATTATGCAAATCTTCCCACATAGTGATGTAGATATGTGGGGGCATGTTAGAAGAAGACCGAGCCATTTTAGGTAGGCGTGGTTGACTCTTAACTTTTATAAAGAATATCTCTTTGAATTTGAGACTTTAGTCTTTGCAACTTTACAGATCTTCTTTATGTTCCAAGAGCTTGTAACACTCCAAAGAGAAAGGAAAAACTGAAATCGCATCATATGACCCCTTTAAGTTAAGAGTAAGGGAAGGGTTGACCTCGCTGCTTTGGATGATGTCAGCATGCTAACTAACTATGCACACAGTGGTTGGCTGATAGGGGAGGGGTCTCTGTCAGAGATTTATTCATAGAAATATTGTAGAGCACGATATTATGTTGTAATATTCAAATACAAATTTAAAAATAAAAATGTTAATTGCCACATTCAAATAAAGATTTTAAAATGCAGGCTAAGTGTCACTAATTAAACAAGTATATGTTCAGCTGATTGTCAGCCTCTTACATGTACGCGGATATGCATATAAACAGCCTTTTAATTAACAGAGAAGAATAATCATGACTGATATTAAAACATGCAAACGTAAAAGAAAACCAAACTGGACGCAAGAACAGCTGTTAGCTACTTCTTGCCCAACTGGTTTATGAAAACAAGGATATAATCAAAGGAAAATCTGGAGTTGGGATAGCCGCCAAAACCAAACTGCCAGCAACAGCCATTTTAGGATAGTTTGTGGTTTGGTCTTAGTGACTTAGAAGTCCTCTTCATCTAAGTTTCACAGATTTAGGAGCTAGTTTTAGCGCTAAAATGCTTTTTAAAATACTCTTAGAGCAAAAATTTAGGAGTCCTAAATTTGACACACCCATTATTTTTAAGATTTTCTCCTGAATCAGTAAGTTATTAACTACTTTTAGCCTTAAGATATTTTGTGAATACGGGCCCAGATATTCAAGTAAAGCTTGAATCTCATGTCATAAAATGTGGTATTACTTGATATGAGGCATATGCACAATGCAATTTAGACAAGTTGGACATGTTCTTGGAATAAGTTTTTTTGTTTGTTTGTTTCTGGGACAAGATGTAAAAAATCCTAACCCTATCCCAACTTTACCCCAGAAATCAGAAAAATTACTGACTGATAGAAACATTGTTCTAGTAAAAACAAAGCATGTTGATCACGGAGCATGTCCTACTTGTGTAAATCATGTTATGGATATAGAAACATATAGGCATTATTAGTCATGATATCTTGCTATAGTGTGGTCTCTCTGAATTAAATTAGCTTTTGTGTCCAGTGGCCATTCTTATACATGCAGGCCTGAAAAGGAAGAACAAATCAGAAATAGATCAAAGTGGCCCTGGGCTTGGAAAGTCAGAATGTTTAAATTAAAGTCGCTCTCAGTAACCGGGCCTCTTTCTACAGGGAAAAGAAAAAAAATCAAGTGCAATATTTGAGTGGGTGCAGTTGCTTGTTATCTGGCCCTTTTAACTCGGGCTCTTGAGGGAAGTGCAACCTTTATCAGACATCACTGCAGACGCTGATGTGTAGAGCCCGGGTTTAGGAGAGACAGTGTGTATGTTGTAGAATGTGTGGTCCGTCAAATCGGTCGGCATTCACAATGCATGCTCTGAGCCTCTTTGATGGTCTTTTTCCGTGCATTAGCTTGATGAGAGTCATGCACCGGAGGCTTGCTATGCATCCATCCAATCACCTAGAAATGTGAAATCATGTGAATCCCTATAAGGGAAGATTCAACACCTTGGAAAATGTGAGTTGGGAATTGGTCTGTGTTTTGCCCCAGAGCATGAGCGGTGTGCAGTGAACAGTAGCTTGGTCTTTATGGTCAGTGAATAGAGAGAGTTCCATCTTCAGGGCATGGCAGAGCCGGGCCCAAGCAGACTGGAGAAACACGCCACTCTGAGCCGACATTTCCATAATGGAGGCTGTCTGTGTGATCTCGGCAAATAGACTGGGTGTTGTGAGGGGGGAGGGAAGCACCACGAGGACTCGAGCTCCCAGCGTTGCAGCAATTGTAATATTAAGATGCATTGAACAATACTCTCTAATTCTCTTCTCAGCTGATCTGTCTCAAGTGTTTGGTTTCTCTTTCAGTGCCCGCAAGCAAACAATTACAGTACCTATTGAACTGCATTAACGTGGTGTAATGTGCTCGATGCAATTACCAATTCTAATAACCTTGCCCATTTAAATAGAGATGGGGAGGAGATTGCCACATGGAATGGGTAATAGTTTGAAGTTGATCTCCGATTTTTATTGCGTTAATGAAAATGTAGCGCGCTGATTTGCCATTATAGATCCATTGGTGTATGACATTCAGGGATAAGAGCGGTAATTTTTAATGACGAAGGTGGCGGGCCATTTTTCATTCTTCGGGCCGTGCACTTTTGCTTCTGAGAGGAAATATGAGAGACTTCAGGGTGACCAGTATCAGGACATCATATCTATAAATGGAGAAATATTTCATCCAACATATTATAACATAGTATGACTGTCAGCCATGATTCTATTAGATCATCCGCAAGCATAACACATCTAACCTCTCTTGAACAAAGCATGGCAGGAAGTCAAGACAATTTGGATTTACTTATCTGCTGGTATACAACCTTGAACTACAGTAGAGAAGCATCATCCTCTCCCAGCATTATACTGATTACACCATTAGACAATAACAATGGCTTCTTGAATCGTCTATCTCTATCTCGCCTAATCCGATTGTTAGGCCATTAGCTACCATATTGAGATGGCAGAGATTGTGTGAAATTGCTATTATGCTGTAGACTGCCACTATTTGTAAAATACGGACGATAAGATGAAGAATAAATAATTGTGTAATATGGAGAGGGCTGGGGAACATATGCAGGCCTCATCTGGCCCTCGACTCCAACTGACCATCAATACTGACCTTCAGTAATACATCAGGGAAAAGAAAATAATAGAACACAAACTGAACACAAGGGCATGATAAGCTCTCTTCTGGATCATTTCTTCCAGCACTAGAACTTAAACACTTAGATATTCTTGCTAAATCAATAGTAATGTGTTAGAGCAAAACATATCTTGAAGATATTCTAAAAAGGTATCTTTAACAGGACAATTCACAGAAAAATGAAAATGTTGTACTTACTTTCTCTCATGTCAACCTGCATGACTTTCTTTCTGTTGTCTGTCTTTTTGGAACACAAAAGAAGATACTTTGAAGAATGTTGATATATATATATATATATATATATATATATATATATATTATATGTGTGTGTGTGTGTGTGTGTGTGTGTAGATAGATAGATAGATGATAGATAGATAGATAGATAGATAGATAGATAGATAGATAGATAGATAGATAGATAGATAGATAGATAGATAGATAGATAGATAGATAGATAGATAGATAGATAGATAGATAGATAGATAGATAGATAGATAGATAGAGTTAGCTTATATTTTTAGGCTTTCAGATTTTAGTTTCAGTTAGTTATTTCGTTTTTTAAATTAATTATTAAACTATTCTAAATTGTTTTAATTTATTTTTAGTTTTTGTTTTAATTTGTTAATAATTTTAGAAGTTCAACTTAAACTTATTTATTAATGAGAAGTTATTCAATTTATTACCACTGTTTCTGTTTATTTAATTTCAGCTAACAAATTACTTTAACAAAGTATTATTATTATTATTATTTTAAGTTTTAGTTTTAGTTAATGATAACTCCCCACCCCCATTGAGAGATTTGCCAAAATATCTTCTATGTTCTTTTGTACACATAAGAAGAGTCAAGTTTGGAAAGAAATGAGGGTGAGTAAATGCTGTTTCAATATTCAATTTTGTTTGAACCATCCTTTTAACTCTGCTAGTGATGGTTGCCATTCATTGGGCAGTGCACAAATAATGAATAATAAAAAATCACTGTTGATTGAAAACGAGAAAGAGAGATTTAATATGCATCACAGTTAATGTGAGAGTACCATTCAGTCTGTGTCAGATCTGATTACAACTGAAATAAAAACCAGTTTGGAAAGTAGAGTCACCATCTCAGTTAGTGGTTTCCATAGCAATTAGGTCATACTGATATTGGCAAATCCTAAAAATATGGCCATGTCTGCAGTGTTTCTAAAAGCTGAGATTACGCTGTCACAGTGCACTGGGTCTAGGAGAAGCCCAGTCATAATGCTGGATTTGCACTGAGAACTCCCCACTGATTAGGGCTCAACACCTCAAGTGACATCCTTCAAGTGCAATTTGCTAAAGCCTTATCTACTGCTGCAGAGCAATCCGTGAGAGCATTACTGTTATCTGTGCAAATTCTACAATGTTCAAGCACAAAAATACAAAATGTTATCTATACACAATGATATTCACCAAGATCTAAGTTCATGACCATGTCCCATGGTACACTTAATATGCACTGCCGTGTGCATGTCTCCACAAAGTCTACTGGACTGTAGATTATACATCACAATTAACATTTTATATTTTAGAGGGGTGTTACAAATACAGTGGCCAGTTGCCATTTTGTATCTTTATACACAATCCCCCAAGTCTTGGACAACAGATGGTCAGAAGAAATTAAGCAGGATTTGACTTGACTTTAAATGACTTTAAATGAAATCACTGATTCTTGAGAGGTGGGACAAAACAGGGTGCAATATTGAAAAAAATAAAACCTTGTACTCAGACAAATTAAACTACATTTTTGTATCTTACATGTACTAAGCTACTGAGCTATGCTTTTATTCAACCTCCCAACTTTTCTCGTTTTTATCAAAATGTGCTTTTTACCTTGCCATCATTTATTTTGCAATCAAGCAATCAAGATGTTTTTAACATTTCAAAACACATTCTCATGTTAGCAGACAAATTACATTTTCACGTGACCAACAATTCCTCAACAAATATAAAATATCATAATCAAATATTATTAAAATATTCATCTGACAGAGGTGACATAGACCTGACAGAATTGACACATCTGACGGTGGTGATGAAAACATGAATTTAGTCATTTTAACTATCAAATATGTTGAATCAATCAATTACTTTATTAAAACAAATATAATAAACAGTACGTTATTGTTTATAAGCTTTTCAAGATTCACATTTAAGTATTTTGATATTTCATTGGAATACAATTGATCTATTTTTTATCTCTTATCTCAGAACAGTATGTCTGCTGTGCATGTGCTATGGTAACAAGGTTTTAATGACAGTTATATATGAACAAATAGATCAATTAGTTGTTACCTCAATCCATTTACATTCACCAGGATCTTAATATTCACATTTAAACATCTTAACAAATTATCCAAAAATGATCAGAACCCTCAACTCTGCTAGAAGTGATGCCTATCAATCCACAAAAGCAATATATGCTGTATATTTAGTATTTATACATTATTAGAAAAATGTAACCCCTTTACATTTAATATAATTAAAAAAATGACTTGAAAACCACAAAAAAATATGATGACTCCACATTGAATTTCAACTCTGTCATTGGGCCATCACCACCATCAGACAGAAAATCTTATGATGGTGACATCTGACGGTGTTGACCAATTTTGGCATTTCTTTCACAAAACAAATGGAGTTCATGTAGCCATTTTGTTTTATCTGTTGATGCTAGGTGCTAACAGAAACTGCTTCAGGAGGAATAAAATGATCTAAACATTTCAAATAATTTCCTCTGAAATTGGAAGTTGGTGAAGTAATTGGAAATTGATATCATGGTTGTGACACAGGAAATATTAACACAAGGATTTAAAATATTAAAACTATAAAACTTACCAGAGTCTCTCTGACACTGATGTATCTGCAGAGGTGCAATGTGTCAAGGGGGTCCATTGGAGTAACAGCTGCCCCCGATATTCCCTGATTTTTTACATTTTAATGAATGTTGACAAAAAGTGGGGACACAACTTATGAAACATGCATGTGTCATTGAAAAAAATTGCTTTGATATGAGATATTATTGTGTTGCTTTTGATAAAACAAGCTCTTTTTCATCATTAAAAATAATTTTTATCCATTTTATAGCATATGAATGATTGAACCCTTCTCTGTGGACACACTGTTTTAGATAGTGAGAAGGTAATAAGTTTCATAGATTTGATATAATAATGATAAAATTAAATTGAAGGGTATAATTGTGTTAAATTATTATTAATCCCTCATAACATTTACAATTGAATATATTTTCAATTTTAAACATAATAGCAGTTACAATTGCTGGAAATATTTTGTCCCATGTCTCAAGAATCCATGAAATGTTGCACAATTAAAACCAGTTAACTCATTTTCATCTCCACCACCATCAATATTATTACCAATATTATATTGATACGCCAGTAGTTTGAATATGTTTGATATTATCAAGTGTCTTTACTGAATGAATGATCAAAAACACTGATTCATTCAGAAGCTAAATTTGAATTTGAAATAGAAATTAGCTGACATATCTTGCTAATTTCACCACATATTTTCCATCTTTAAATGGCAGAAACTAGCCAATACTAGCCAATGCTATAATGGTATTTTTATTTCTCTTTGACTCATTTACTCAACAGATTAATTCACAAATATTGATTCACTTAGGCACAAAATGGTAGCTGCATCTGAATAAGCATACTTTCCTACTATTTATTAGGCAAAAATAGTGAATATAGAGAACATCTGTATTCACAGGACTAGAATGACCAGAATTACCTAGTACTCTACTTTCTGTGTGATTCTGAAGCACGGATCCTAAGGAGACTTTACTGATGGGGGCGACACAACTGATGCTTTGTAAGTCACATGGCAACATGGCGAACATACTTCATCAGAATTTTGTTTATACCACATTCAGACTATGTAGAACAAACTTTTTCTCAACAGTCAAGTTCTTATTCGAATGTTGTAGTTATTCAGATATTATGCAATTTCAGACACAGATCGAAATTCTGAATGATTCATTGACACATTCAACTAAACCATTTCTTTGATAACACGGATTCAGAATGCCGCTACTTTGTGATTGCTCTGCGCATGAGCGACCATTCTTCTATAACTTCATTGAATTTCACTGACGGAGCAAAAGTAGACAAAATAACTGGTAATATTGTGTATAAAATTGTATATAATATTGTGTAAAAAGTTAATCAACATTAATCTCTCATTCGTATCACACAGTTTTGATCATCTACAGCCTTGTGCTTAGGCTAAATCACAGCCATACCTATATTTGCTAATAGAACTCAAAGCCATTGCTATGTTTGAATATTCATTACATGTTTGCCGCAGTCGGACTGAAACACAAGTAGTCAGTGCTCAGGCCAGCCTTTACCTACGCAGCTTCCTTAAACACACTGTTGATTTTTCCATCATCGATTTCTGGATAATTCCACATAATTACTTTTATCTGAGCAGTCCTGATAGCAGGACACTTTCCGGCTGGGACTTTCCTCCCTGGGGCAATGGGGTCATGGATTCTGAGTGCTTTTTTCCCCACAATTAATTAAATGCAATTAAATACTTGGAGAGCTCGTGGCACAAAAGTGTGTTAGAGGAGCTCCCAACACACACACGCTCAAAACTCACTCTCTTTCACACTCACCCCTGATGGAGGCTCTCTCACACTTGGGTCACGCTCAATCATAGCGCATTTTCGCTTAATCTAGCCAACCACTTGCACTGCAGTCATTTATGCTAAGCTCTGTTATTAGTCGACTGAATGGACAATGAGCAAGCAGGAATCACCGCTTAGCAATTCTGATTGCTCTTTCAAATGAAGCATAATGATAGACAAGTTTCAACGGATCTTCCTGAAGTTGCTATGTCAATGTTGATGGAATTAATTTTTCATTAATGAATGCATGATTCGTTTCATTAATACGTGATATTGATGTTCAAACCACTAATTCATTGCCATTCTGAGAGTTGCTTGCTTTAAAAAATACCCTTTGAGCAAAAATCTATCATAAAGCTTTATGTTATAGAGTCGCAAGAGCATTTTTATCTCTGCAGCTGTCAGGAGCAATTGGACCAAAATGAAGGCCATTAGCGGGACAAGCAGAGCGGGAAGGCCTGAGTCATACTGTTGATTTTGTGATACTGCAAATCTGCACCTGTCACTTGTACCTGCTTCCATCACGCATTACCTCAAAACACATACACAGGCTTATCTGAGACTATTTAGATCAAAGTGCTTTTGTGAAACATAGATCAGGAGTTTACTGAAAGGCACCCTTAAAGGATTTAGTTATAAATGGAAGAAAGAAAATTTTAAAGCACAACATCTTCACACTGTTTTTTTGGATGGCCTCGACATTTTGCTGTTTTTCAGCTATGTACTGGAAGGGATGAATGAGAAATACCTGACCATTAAAGGGATAGTTTGTTCAAAACATGTCATTTCAAACCAGTATTTTATTGTTTGGACAAAATCAGTTGACAAATCCTTTTAAATACCTTCTTTCGTGTTCCAAAGAAGAAAATGTCACAGGTTTGGAACGAAATGAGGGTGAGTAAAGAATTTTCATTTTGGGTGAACTGTTCCTTTAACGTGTGTTGTATTTGTTCAGAATGCAACGGATGCTGCACGAGTCATTAATGTAGAACATCTGATGACAGCTGTTCTCTTGAGGGAACGCCGAGACCTCCTCATGACCTGGAAATCAATATGTCCCCACACTGTAAGGTAACATTACTCCACAGTAAGATTCAAGATATTTGCAGTCAGAAACATCATTCCTGTTCAAACTGAAGGGGCCCCATGTGACACACTCAGATTTTGTGCCAAGTGCTTTGTGTATCTTTACTTAAGTTGCGTCTGCACAATAACCAAAAACTTCACATTTATCATTGTTTGGCAACTTTTTGTGGGTGACATCCAGTCATTTCAATGGAAGTGTATTTCTGCCAGAGAATGAATACAGTATATAAACACAGTATACACATCTCACAATTCTGACTTTCTGAGTTCATATATCACAATTCAGAGTTCTCACTATCATGAGATACAAACTCAGAATCAGATTTGCGAGATGTTCACTCTCATTTCCGAGTTTATAATGTGCAATTGCGAGATATAAACTTGCAATTCTGAGAAAAAAAAGTCAGATTAGTGAGAAACACTTGGAAACTCTTTTTATGAAGTACCGTAAATAATATTGCATATACTACATTTCAGTAGGAATCTATGATCTGGAATTTCGCCTGAGGTCAAAACATTTCCACATGCAAATTTCCCATCATGCTCAAGTTTGTTACAAGAGTTCCAACAGAAATCTGCTTAGTTTTTAAAGTGACTTATGTGTGTGCTGATGTGCTTAATACATCGCTATATCATTGACAATAGACAATGGACCTTTTTGTTGAATGTGATCGCACCTTTACTCTTATTTTAAGAATATTATATTTTGGTTATTTTTTTCTTGTCTAGACAGTTGAGGGAGGACAGTCACTGGTTCCCTGTCAAAAAGGCAGATGCATGATGCCTTGTTAACAGTCTATATGAATTTCACTTGATGTGGTGCTTGTGATTTTCATCATATTATAATACATGATTTACAGTCAGCGAGAGCCTATTTCCCATATAAGACAATAAAGGAAATGGCTGTCAATCCATAGGAATGTCTCCATTATGTTGAATTGGCCCTATTAGAGGACATTAAGCATATTCAGTCCTCTCTGAGCCTCAGTTTATGACATACGCATTCAGCCACTTCCATTTTCGCTGAGCCTGTTTTGCAGGGGAAGGAGATAACAGCCAATCCCCAGTTAATAGCTACCTCTTGCCCTCTCCTTCATCATACAATGGTGAACAACACTTGATCTTGGTCCACTGAGTGAATACATTGAAGCCCCGAGAAGCAGTCATTTTATTTTTTATTTTTTTGCATGGCAGTTGCGAGGGCAAAGGTTAATTGAATAATGTATTTTATGTGAAGCAGTTGCGTGCTGCTCTGGCATGGTTGAGGCAATGATGGGAGGAATACTGGGGAGAAATTTGCATGTAGTGGTTCTCTAAAAAAAGCATTGCATGTTATTCACAGTGGCTCATTTAACATGGTCGTTTGACTTGCACTTCACCAAGGCAACAATGGTTTTCAGTTCGCTTGTGTGATGTTTCTCAATGTACAAAAGCAGTGCATTCTGAAAGCATTATTTTAAGCATATTGCAATATTCGAGTAACTGTCAGATACCCACTGCATTTAATTACTCTTAATTATGAGAACTTCAAATGACAGGACATCAAATTGGTATAATTGCAGTTTAAGTAATTATCCTTACATACAGTTATTGTTGGTAGCCTTGTCATAAAAATAGTCTTGAGTTACCATGTGCATAAATAAGCGCATATCTACAATTTGTTGTTCTTTTCATTCTCATGTTACATAAAATACCAGCGGGGCTAATGTGACTATATTTTTTAAACTGATTGTATTTTTTTTTGGTTTTAGCCAGAGAAAAATCCAGTTTAACAGCCCTTGAACATTCACACGAGTTACTGCCAAAGCTAGTCAATGGCACATTTGTAAATGAAGCATAGTATTACTTAAGGCAAGACTATTTTAAGGATGCTCACATATTTTCCCTCACAGTTGGGTATTATTTTGGCATTTAATTAAAGATAGCCTTAAGTACTGTTAGGACCAACTGCCATACCACTGTGTCCTTAGCCAGTGATATCAGGTTATTGATGTGAAAAACTTAAATTAGCTTAATTGTGCAAATTGTCTGTGATCTGAAAATGAATGGGCATGCATGTTCCTCACACACATGTGCAAGGGGAAGTACTTTTGGTGAAATTTACCCGAGAGTAAAGGTTTTATTGTGGAAATAACCCAAACAATGGATACAGCAGTGACAAAAATTAAAAAAGCAAATATAAATTAATTTTAAAATGAATAGTACTGTGAAAATTAATTTTAAACTGAAACATTTTCAACACAAAACAAAGCCCTCCGCAGAGGTTTGGTGTTCAGAAAGATAAAAAAAGAAGAAGAATATATAGGCCAGTATTTGGAACAGTGTTGACTTGCTTGGCACTTGATTGTTTAATCAGCTTTAAAAAAATCTGATTCAAACCATATCTCTCTGTGGCTTTCTGATAATCACCATGGGCAATCTAAAGGGTTTGGTGAAGATTTTAGTACTTGAAAGACAATAAAGTGATGTTATTAAAATCCAACTAATGCAATATAGATGACCGTCATTAATGGCAATTAAATTTGTTTCTGTGTTTAGTAGAAACCTTTGATTATTAAACTGCCTTACTTGTCAATGACAAGATATCGTGCATCTTTGATACTGAAATTTTCAATAGATTACAGACATTAACATTTTGACAGTATTAATAACTAATAAACTAGACTAATATTAAATAAAATCCATCCAATCTAACAGACATAGTTAAATTAATAATATAAAAAGACTGTGATTCTACAGTTCAAAGGGTTAAAGTCAGTATGATTTATTAATTTTTTAAAGAAATTAATACTTTTATTTAGCAAGGATGCATTAAATTGATCAAAAGTGAGTAAACAAAGCTTTGACTTTGTTATAAAAGATTTCTTGTTCTTTTGAACTTTCTATAAATGAGAGACAACTGAAAAAAGTATCAAGTTTTCCTCAAAAAAATCTTATGCAGCACAACTGTTTTCAATATTGATAATAATAAGTGTTTCTTGAGCAGCAAATCAGCATATTTATTATGCTGTATATTATTTAAATGTATAATAAATCACAATATTAATGGTTTTACTGCAGTTTTGATCAAATAATAAATGCAAATTAAAAAAATTCACTGACCCTAAACTTTTGAATGGTTGTGTATGCAATATAACATTGTCATATAGGGTGAGATATCTCTGTTGAAAAGCTTAGTGAAATTACTGGCCCCTGACCCGTATTTTGACAGAAATCATCTCAGCAGCAGTGCAGTGCATTAAGATCAGTGACAGCAGGATCAATAAAGTGATCAAAGGGGACAGTCATTGGGGCCAGTATGAAGATAGCCTGTGTCATGAGAGCAACAAGGCAATTCATAGCCATCACAAAGCATGCAGAGTGTTAAGACTCTGTGACCTTCTTTCCCCTCACAGGGGAGATGTCCACAGCTCTCTCATGTGACTGAAACAGCACAATACATTGCCTGCTATGCAGTATGCACAGAAAGTATACTCAGTATTCATGGTACAGTATGCAGATGATACCGGGCTGATACCACCTCATTTGAGGTATTTCATCAGCACTACAAGGGTGGTGGAGGTGTTTCATGTGCCAGTGGGCCTAAGAACACACAACTTAAAAGACAATGCCAGCATGGCAGATGTAGAATATACACCACACACCTGTATAACAGAATGTAAATAATTGAAAAAACAGCCATAGTTAGTAAAAGTTTGAACTACCAAGTAAGAAACTGATATAGCATTAAAGCCTATCCAACAAATCAGAAAAAAACATATTTAAGCCACACATTAGATCATTATACATCCACCTTATATAAACTGCAAAAGCATCTAAAGTTATGGTCTGCATGCACATTTTATGGGAATTACTGGCAATATGATATACATTGATTGATTGTTGTGTGACTTTTTTTTCTCACATAGAATTCTAAAAATATTTGTATGGATCTCAAACTTACTATAAAAAGTATGTGAATTTGGACACATCAATATTTACTAACAGTCTGAACTACCTCAGCAGACACAGGACATCAATATAATGTCAACTTGTTGGACATGACGTCAGACAGACGTTGACAGAATGGTTTGGTTGACAATATGACGTTGACTTAATGTTGAATTTTTGTTACACAACTTAAAAACAACAAATATCAACGTCAGCTGATGTCGGTATTGGACATCAATTTAACATTGACATTAGACAATTTTAGTCACCCGACATCGCAACCGAAATTTTACCAAATATAAACGTCTTATGACGTTGTGTGCCTGCTGGGACTAGTTAAAAAACGTATCTGAAGTTAAAGTCTATTCAAGCTAATAAGCAGAAAAGAATGAATATATGTTTCTTTCTAACAAATCATAAAAAAGCTGCAAAGATTCACTTCAGGGTCCTGCTGATCTGATCACATATCTGATCATTATAAACTAACCTTATTTCAATTGCAAATGCATTTACAGTCTTACTAGCAATATAACATACATCATTTTTTTCACCTGGAATTATAAAACTGCAGAATTATAAAACTGATAGTTCAGATACTACTGTAAATTCTGATTGAGTAAACATTTTTACAAAATTCAAGTTAGCAGACCCTACCAAAACTAATATTTATCCTACTATGCATTTAATCTGCAATCCCTTCCCGTATGTAGTGCTGTATATTACTGCTTTAAATTGCTGGGCAATTGGAAACCACCTACTGTTACTATAATCAACTACATGGTGGAAAAACTGTTTATTCCAGTAATTACTAATCATAAATGTAACTCTTGTCACTTGAGTGAGTGCATTAAAGTGATTTAACATGGGTAAAATAATTTTATGCACTCTAGTCTTCTGTAGTAAAACAAATGGCCTATCATGGCTTATTGCTTTCATATTCATTAGCCATGCAACACTGATTCGTGATTATGTTTATAGTATTTGATATTTCTTTATATGCTATTAATATTTCATGCAGAGACTTCAGGCAATGAAATGTGTAAGCTTGCTCCTGTCAGATCCGCTCTTATTGAGGTTAGCAATAACTTTCTTGACAGTTTCTTTGACTTACTGTGGGATTCTCTGTTAAGGGAACACTTTAAGAGCGCCAAGTAGTGCTTATGAAGAAAAAGTACAAAGTTGAGGTCAGATTTTAATACAGACTGCAGACGGAATATAATAAAAATCGAAGCTAGATTTAATCGTTTACAGTCCCTAATTCAGATGCTTCTTTCGCCATTTGAAGCCACACAGACTTTCCTTTCATTCTATAATAATGAGGGTGAAATTATCCAGGAGCTCATCTTCGTTTAGTAATATAAAAACCCGCTCTAAGAGAATGGAAGCGTTAATTAAACTTTATTTAACAGCTTGACAGTCCTGCGCGTGTCTGTGTGTTTTGCAGTTTCCTGCATCACTCTCTTGTGAATTTCCCTGACCTTGTGAGGAAAATAAAAAGAAAGGCAACAAACAAAAAGGATAATGAGACGGCACAAATGAGATGCCTGGATTGTTAATTGCATCCCCAATATAGAATCCATCCTCGGAACGTGAGACTGTGATCAACAAACAAACAAGATGACTAAGATAATGCTCCGATTCTGATGAATACGAAACCCTGATTAGGCTGGTACAATGCTCAGATTGCAGAGAATGCTTTTGTCTGAGGGTAGCCAGGCATTTGTTTAACCCTGCATTATTCTGGCTGTGCGAGGCAGCGCTGTACGTGGGTGTTTGTAAAGAGATGGTCCATAAGTCTGCAGGCAAGATACGCTCAGAGGAAACACGATGTTTCACAAAATGTTGCAATTTGGCGCTTTTTTTATAACAAAGGCTTTATGCAAATGCTGCATGTCAATGTATGTACAAGGAAATAAGTGTGGACGTTAGTTGTTTGGCTCATTTCTCACAAGGACAATACGCTCAGAGGAAACACGATGTTTCACAAAATGTTGCAATTTGGCGCTTTTTTTTATAACAAAGGCTTTATGCAAATGCTGCATGTCAATGTATGTACAAGGAAATAAGTGTGGACGTTAGTTGTTTGGCTCATTTCTCACAAGGACATGAGCCCAGTAGTCATCATCCGGGTTGTCCAGGTTCAGGGAGAGGTGATTAAACACGGCGCCCAACAGTAGTGCGGACAGCAGGAAGACCATGTTTTAGCTCTGTGGGATAGAGGTAGCGGGTGCAGAAATCATACGCATCCGTTCCAGGGAAACAAAATGGCACAAGGGAGTGCTGTGACTGGGCCTATGAGTCATAAAGTACGAGGAAATCTACAGAGTGCTGTTGTGTATAAAAAAGGTCGGCGCACAAAACGGCTCCGAGAGCCTGCGATTGTAGTGGAGCAGAAAGAAGGTAATGCTGTCTAACAACAGAGGAGCCTCGGAGAGATGTGACTCAAGGACTGGAGGGGAAATAACAGCGGAACATCTGAGCTAATCAGTCTCATACAGGATGGCAGAATAATTCTGCATAATGATGTCACTCTCACAGAGAGGTGAAGGCATTAGCGCTGCTGCAGGAAGCTGCCGAATTTTAAGCCACACGTAGTAGAAGCTCAAGCTTCCGATGGTCTGGTGAGCACTGCCTCAAAGTTGCTAGAAAATGACCGTGGCTGTCTCGCTCAATAACCTCTGCATCGCTTGTGCAAGACCGTAAGATGAAATATTCAACAGTTCTTTCCTAGCTGTGACAAAAACCCTGGATTTTCCCAGGCTTCAAAAAGCATTCATTTCTAGTGTGTTTGTAGCCATATACTGTTGACTTTTTTACCTGAGTGTGGTGAACCCAAAAGCTAAAACACACACATGAAAGCACACACTCGTTTCTTTGTTTTATTACATAGTACTTCGGCATCATTCAGTTGGCAAAGTGGCGTAAAAAACATAGTTGTTTTATCTTATCTAAATAATTCATACATACAGAGTACCTGGCACAATAAAAACATAAAACATATGTACATGTACATTACATATTACATGTTTTATAAATAGTACTGATTTACAGCATATACAATTTTCCAAAGCATGTTTTTTTAGCCTGCAGGGAGAAAAAAAACAGTAACATTGTGCATTTACACAATTTCCTGTTTAAGAATTGACATGAATTAAGAAGGGGTAATCTGGTGGTATTCAGGGCTTTGTTAAACAGATTTTACAAAAACACCAGTCTCTCTCTTTCTCTACACCACTTCTGAATGTCTCTGCATCACTTTTTGTCTTTTATTTTCATATAACACCTCATTTTAATGCATATGCATTTGTAATAAAATTACAAGGTTTTTAGGATATTCAGAAAAAAAGACTGCGCTTGAATGTAGTTCTGCTGAAATTCTTCAACTGGGACATTTGTAAATGAATCTATCTACTTCACATTAATAGATAATTTTTTTAAAATGACTTTCAGACTGGACCTGGTACTCATTAAGCATTGAATACAGCCATTATCTGTTCACATGTATTATAGTTACTGTTTTATTTGAAACCTTGATTTCCAATTCTTATACACTAGAAGTGGTGCAATATAATTGTGGAGCTGTACAGCTTTGTATTTAACAATTTTTCAGTTTTAAATAAAAAGATACTAAAACAAAACATATGGTAGCATAATTATCAAGAATTAAGTACAATCTACCTTCCATATGGCTATTTGAAAATCACTAAAGCTAAGTCATTAATTCCAGTTCAACACATATCCTTTGAAAATTAAAGGATTGTGAAAATTCAAAAGACACAGAATTACTTATGTTCTTCTCTAACTAGCTAGACTTGCTTTTAGATTCAAGTATCTTAGTAGCTAGTTTTTTAAATAAGCAAATGAATCCTTCTCTTGAGTTTAGCCTCTTTCATCTGATGCAAGCAGAAGAAATTGAATCCTTTGCTAACAAAACTGAACTTCTGTTTTGGAGCTACCCCGAGGCAGGATCTCAATAAATTTCAGTTAATATTTGTTAGAATTAACTGTATTACCAGCATTTCATTACCAAGGCTTGTCATGTTTTTTGCTTTTTTTTTCATTTGTAATATGTAAATAAAACCAATAATAGTTTATTATTATGTAAATCAAACCAATAATAGTTTATAAGGAAAATTGCCTTGGTTGTAAGTACTTACTTTGAAACACTGTTAATGTTAAATTTACTCCACATTACCGGACATTTGGTCATTCTAGGATATGTAAACCATTCAGATTTACAAACAGGATAAAAAAAAAATGCTACAGGGCAGGGTACTCCATGTCCTACAGATGTTTTCAGATAGATCTAGCCTACTGTATGTTCTCCTAATTTAAGCAGGTTATAATATGAGGGATACAGGAAACATCCACGCATGGATTTGCACTTGGTAATTTTTGTGCTTATTTTCAAACATTGTAGGCAACAGCATGTAAGATCTACAATTTGAAGTACATATTAAACCACACATGACACATTCTGTAGTCTGAACTTAACTGTCATTCTGTTCGTTTATTCGCTGCACTGAGGTTGACACTGCCCATAATTAGCAAAATAAGAAATATAATTTGCCCATATCAGTTAAGCTTTCACAGTCACATTCAGTTTCCCATTACACGCTATGGGCTTTTTGATTTGCATAAAAACTACTCATATAAATGAGCACTATGGATGTGTTCAACACAGTGCTCTCGTAGCACATGGTGCATAGCGCTATTTTGCTGCATTCCGCTAGCCTTCAACAGGTACAGCAACATTATATTTAAAGTAATTACTATCATACAGTAGTGCCAGTGTGATTCATTTTAAATGCTGTCACACATGATGAAAGCCTCTGTTACATAAATTCTCTGCAGGCTTACTTTGACCCTTTAGGACTTCCTGTCACTAAAGATTGCAAATGGCAACCATCATATATTCTATTGTTATTTTGTCTCTCTCTCTCTCTCTCTCTCTGTGTGTATATATCTATATATAGGGCTGTAGTACTCGAGTCCAGACTCGAGACATTTTTCTATTGTCTCGGACTTGTCTCGGACTCGTTGGTGTTTGCACTCGGACTTGGTCATTGGACTCGCCAAATGTTCTCGTTGGTCTCGACCGAGTCCAGCAATATGCTTCTTTTCTCCTTCAAAACAAAACAACATTTGCATGTCGCACCTGAAAACGCTAAGCGCGCCGCTTTCTCCTTCTTTCCAAAGCACTCTGTAGCCTGCGCTCTATGCTAATGCAAATCAGTGGATATGTCTGCTATAATAGGATAGGTGTGTTAAGGCCAGTTGGAGCTAAACTCTGCAGGGCATTGGCCCTCCAGGATCTAGTTAGGAGACCCCTGTCCTACAGAGTTGTTACTTTGCACATGCTTTTTGATCATTACAAATAATAATGTAAAATGATTTTCTTAGAATAGGAGATATGCTGTCTCTCGCATCACATACATTATCAATAGTTAAGTATGTGGTCTTGAAGAGGATCCTTTTCTTTCTCTCATTTGGACTCGGTCTTGACTTGGACTCGAAACTTTTGGACTTGGACTTGACTTGGACTCGAACCTCTTTGGACTCGGTCTTGACTCGGTCTCGACTAGTCCTGGTCTTGGACTTGTCTTGGACTCGACAAATCTGGACTTGACTACAGCTCTATCTGTATATATATGTGTGTGTGTGTGTGTGTGTGTGTCTGTGTGTGTGTGTGTGTCTGTGTGTGTGTGTGTATATATATATATATATATATATTACAATAACAATATTTATTTCTATTATATAATTATATATATATATTCTTTCTTTCTTTATCATGTCCATGCTGCCCTTGATTGGATAAAACTATTGTCTTTGAGGTGATTAAAATCTTCCCAACAACAATTCCTAAAAACATCTAAGAATTAATCAGGTAGGTGAGTTATATATTTCCTAATAAAAGTGTTGTGCAATTATTTTCTGCAAGAATCTCTACTGACAACATGGCACAGAAACAGCATCCTTTCCAAGCCGCAAAACAACTCTTTTGTATGTTACCCAAGGACTACTCAAAACTAAGTAGTTAGTAACTAACTAAGGAAGCAGGTGCTGCAGATGTTTCTCTCGCTACTGCAGTATAAAATACATTGTGTTACATACTTAAATACCTTAAGTACTAGAAGAGAGGTTGCAGGGGAATGACAGCAGAATGAGGGGGCAACATGGGCGGAAAAACTGCAGGGCGCGGCAGGGCATGAAACGTCACAGTCATTGGGTGAATACTAGGGGGCGCCACCACCTGTACCTGCGGAGGGGTCACAAATGGAGGTCCTGCGGATGGACAGATATCCGGCCCCAGGGGGAGTCGAGAAACAGGGACTACCTGGGGGTAGATAGGGGGTTGTGGGGGCAGGAATGCGGCGTGGTGCTGTAGTATGGTGTGACGTATTGTGATGGAGCCAGAAGGCATTGAGGACGACAGGTGAACTGGATGGAGGACAGCAGATGACATGGGTAGATGTGGCCTGGACAGGACAGATTTGAGCTTGGTGGGGAAAACCTGCTGGTGTAGCACCTGTCCGTGGCTCTGGATCTGCAAGAGGCAGCGTCTCTCCATACTGTCTGAGGGGGCCTGGAAAGATGGAGAGCGTTGGAACATGCTGCTGGTGGTGTGGAAGCACTCTCTTAACTTCTCCTCAGCCTGAATGCCTAGGTGAAATCTTTGCAGTGGGGTCTGAAGGCTGTGCTGACATGATTTGTCGTGAGTGGCTTTTTCAGTCCTCTGCAGAGCTAAATCTCTTACATCGTGCAGGCAGGCCTGAGCAGCCACTGAATACTTGTTACAGTTCTTTAAGGGGGTTTGTGCTGCTTTAGACTCGCTACTGTGGATGTTCCTATTCTCCTTTGTTGGCTCCTTCGAGAGCTTTGAATCTGTCTCCAGTAGAGTTAGACTGCCCTTGGTGCATGAAGCATCGATCTGAGAGGAGGCGCTCCGCTGCCAGTCACTGCTTTCCTTCACAGTATGACCCAGGGCACTGCTAATGGAAGTAAATGTCTGAGAATCAACCGCACCGCTCTCTCCATCATCAATACTGCATGAGATTTGGTCTGACCCATTCGAGCTGTCACATGCGCCTTTTAAAACAAGGCATTTCATGCTTGACTCCTCTGCAGCCTTGTCCTGTTCTTCCAGAACACTGTTCGTAACAATGGGGCATTCATTTGCAAGGCATGTGGTTTGATCTTGGACATGTGACAGCCTCTGTCTTTTCCTTCTAGTCCCGTGCTCACAACAGGTAAGTTCTGTACACCCATCAGAAATCTCAGCCGGTGATTGACAGGGGTCGTAAGACTCGTCTCTGTCACTTAGAGAATCTGTATGCCTTCTTTTCGAAGTTTGTCCTTCACATGGTCCAGTCTCTGGTAATGGCGGTGTCTCTTCTCGGCACCCTTCAGCTGCACTGGATCTCTGAGAGTGAGATGCATCCTGGCTGTGGGAACACTGTCCTGTGGTCGTTAACTCCCCTGCAGCTGGATTATCAGACTTTTCCCTGCTGTTCCCAAGCACCTTTCCACTATCGACACAGAACTCATCAGAGAGAATGATGCAGCCTGCTGAGCCATTTATGTTAGCTGCTGCCTCCTGCCTCCTGCCTCCCACCCCTTCCTCAACTACAGGAGCTACGCTGCTGTCCTCAGCCTGATTTTGAGCTGATTGCTTTGACTTCTCTAATGGATGCACTTGCTGTGAAGTGGTGCCTCTAAATTGGCTATCAAGTCCTTCCACACACTCAGGTCGTCTGTGGAATTTCTTGGATTTCACCATATTGCTCTCTGTCTCCCGGTGTCTGTCTCTCCTCCTCTTCCGCCTCCGCCGCTTCCTTTTGCAGTGGCTCCTGTAATGACGTCGGTCCCTGGCCCGCAATTTCTCTTCTGCCCTCTTACTTGCGTGGATCCAATCTTTGGAATGTCTACACCTGTCATGTGTTTTCAGCCTGACACAACTCTCGGTGTCACTTGAATACTGATAACACTTTCTGACCTTGCCTTCAGGTCCTTGGCTGGGACTGTTTCTGGGGCTGGCTGTGGATTCCTCAATGTGCTTGTCAGAGTGGCAGGATTTGAAACCTGAGCAGACAGATAATTCCTCATCAGTTTTGGGCTCAGTCATCTCCTGAGTGTCAGCAGACCTTCTAATCCGTGACCTCTTGAAGTCAAAATGGAGGGGGTTGCAACTGAAAGACAGGGAGGGCTCTGTCCTTGTGAATGTCACCATCTCTGAGGGCCACTGGAAGATGGTGTTTCCGTCCCTGCTTAGGACAGAGAAAAAAGGCTGGCTGGGTTTTGTGAATGGGTAAGATGTCTTTGCAGTTGCATCCTCCACTTGCTCTTGTTGTTGAGGGGAATCGTTCTTAGGTGGCACATCTGAGATATTATTTTCTGGAGGCTCACTGATGGTCAAGTGCCCCTCCTCTGTAATGCCGCTCTCCTCTACTGTCACATCCTCAGAGGTCTCAGGTTTACTTTCAGCAATGCTGCTTTTCAGACTCTCAACAGAGTCCTCAGAGTCAAGAACAATATCAGACCTGTTTAAATGAAAAGAGGAAGTGTTTAAGAGGGAGACAGCCGGACTGGGAACATCCTTTGAGTAAACGAGCAAAGCACACAAATCTGAGGCTGTTGATGAGGGGCTCTCCCTCGCCACAGGCGTATCTGATGACCCCTGACTTCCGTTGCTGTCACTTTTTTGAAAGTGCTTGCCTTGCTGTGTGCCAGTGCTGTAAATTGCCTCCTCACAATTTAGTACCTTTTCCTCCGTGGGGGAGCCAGGGAGGTCAAGCTCGACAAGGGGTGCTCTGAGTCTTTGTCTGTGGCTCCGCTCCATCGATCCTTCTTCCATGCTCTCACAGAAAACCGCCGCTGATGACTCAAGCTTAACAGATGCTTTCTTTGGAAAGGAAAAAGAGAATGCAATTTTGCGTCTGAAAGTTTGCTTTTTGGACCTCCCATTGTAAGGCCACTGTGACTGCTTACTAGCTAAGCCACAACCACTGGAATGGATCTGACCCCCTAGATCTTGAGCTACACAGCTTTGGTTCTCTTCTTGGGCATCATCACAGCAGGATTCCCTGACAGAACCTTCCACTGCCACCGTGGTGGACTTGAACATAGGACCACTTCCTGGGGCACTGTACCAGAAAAGACAGGAAGATATAAATTATACTTTATTTTAAGGTGTCCTTCTTATTTATACATTTAAGTACTGAGTAATATTAACCACATGTACATACTACATGGTTAGGATTAGGGTAATTTATTGTTATTATAATAGTAAGTACAAGTAACATGTGTAACAATGTGTTACCAAGATATTAGGTGTCTTTAAATACTAGGTACTTAATAATAAAACAATGAATTGATAGGTACAGTGAATCTATTGTGTTCATGTTGAATTACTAAACACTTTTGCTGCTATTGAGCTGGGAAACGTGTAAGGTTAGAGGCAGGTTTGGTGTTATGGTTATGTTTAAGGGGTAGAGGTAGGGCCATTAGTGTAATTATAGATGTAACTACAGAAATTAATTACAGATATAATTACAGGAAAGTATTTTCAAATATATGTACAATGTAAAAACATGTACATACACAATAAGTGCATTATAACAAATGATTCATTTAAATGTAAGTACATAGTAGTTAAGGACACTTAATATAAAGTGGGTCTGAAAAATATATTTAAATGCATGTGCCAGGTTAATTTACACTTTTAACTAACCAAAAAAAGGGGCTGATAATGAGGATTAGACTTCACAGGGGAAAAAGATTGCACCATGGTATCCAAGAATATCTGACAATAAAATTACATCTTGCGTGCTTAGATGGAAGCAAGAACATCTGATGTTTTGTTGAAAGGAGTGAACATGATCAACGTGACAAAATTTGATTAGTGACTTAAAAATAGTGCAGAAACTTAATTATATATATATATATACATATAGAATGGGGTCTAAAAGTCAGAAAATCTGAAATAAGGAGAATACAGAATACTATATATATAAAATAGATATATATATATAGTATTCTGTATTCTCCTTATTTCAGATTTTCTGACTTTTAGACCCCATTCTATATGTATACACTGGCACATTGTATATAAATAACATGAAATAACAATATATGGAAATAACAATTTAACAAAACGTCCCCCACCATTGAACCTCTCTGCGTTGCTCAGCGAGCTCATGTAGGCGTCTGAGAGCTCTCTCCTGTTTCCTCTCATCCTTCCTGGATTTGGAGGCCACATTGCGGGCAAACTCTCTCTGCTTCAGTTCCTTCAGCCTCTGAGGGGGGACAAATATATCTCATTCATTCACCTATCTCAGCATGTCAACCACGCCAAAGCAACAAAAGCTATTTGAATAATAATCCTCTTTGAGACCATGAATCTTTTTTCCATGCTTTAACAACTTTTCATTATGAAGACTGGGTATCGCTGTTTATCACACGATGAGGGATACACAGCAAAAATGATTAAAAATCTCTTCAAGAGAGAAGCAAGGTAATTAAGGTGTTTGCACACCAATGTTATGTTTCATCAAATCCATTTTCTGTGCAAATGAAAAGAAGCTGAGGATGAGGTTGCTAAACTCCATGAAATTGTCCTATTTATTTTAGATACAACTCTGGGATGCTAATTTGCATTTGTTTCCTGGTCTGAAAGGCTTTGTGCTTTGAATGCAAGATTGATGGAAGCCGCCATGACAGGGCCATAAATGCATCTCAGGTGAGATGTATCGATTAGGATTACGTCTGAACATACAGTGTCCACTTACATTAAGTCAGTTAGATAATCTAAATTAACTTCCATTAATTATACACAAGGATATGATATTTATGGATGTTTAAAGACCACACTCCTTTTGATAGCACTAGACGTCTCCAAGCAACAACCAGCTCTAGAACAGTTATCACATCCAATTAATCCTGAAAGCTTTCATTCAATTGTCCATTAATACTTGATGCTTAGCTTTAAGACAGATGACGAGCTCTTCTGAAAAGCATCTTTATAGAACAATGAACTATGTCTTGTACTTTGGCCAGGCAGATTTCGTGTTAGCGCAAGCTGAAAGTAAAAACAGTGATGGCTTCTCCAGGCAGCCAAGAAGAGTCATCTGGCCCAACATTACGCATTCCACTCAGGTTGCACAGTTATACACAGTTCAGTGGCGCTGTAACCTCTCCTGTTTGAGAAGGCTTTAGTGATTGCATTTACCGTGGCTGGGGCTCATAGTCAGGGGAACGCGAGGCGGTCACATCAGATATAATTTTGTCATGTTAAAGGGCCGCTCAGTGTGGAGTGGGCACATCAGGGTAACTAGTTTGATCCCATCAGGATAGGGTCTCTTTGTGCACCTGCCCTCTATCCTTCAGCGCCTATCTTGTCGCTCTCTGCCGGCACAGTATGGGCAAACTCAGGCATGATGCACTGTGCTGGTTCGCTGTCAGCCAGCCTTGCAGAAAATAGCAAGCAGGTTGGCATGGGCTATATTTATTTGACTCTCAGGTGCATTTCTTAGAGCTGTTCTTCATTGATTGTTAATGTATTTGGCGAGAGAAGCTCTGGAATGAGCTGTTAATGCATGTAGCCTGTATTTCACATGATTGGATGTGGTTACATCATTTATAGTAGGATGCAGCCCTGATGCGAGAGAGCAAATGCCCAGTGAATCCTTTCATGTACAGTGGGGGCAGACATGACTGACTGGCCACTTGAGAATGAATGAAAATTTTAACACAGCAATTTTTTGACCGGACATGTATTCTTAATTAAAAGCAACATTGAGACCAGTCAGAGGCAGACAGTGAAGTCTTGGCAGTGATGATTCACACACTGACAGGAACACCAGGCTTTTCTGTAGCTCTGGGCTTCCTGTGGGGCCGCGAGTCTCCCGTACTCCATTATATTCTCAGCAGACATGGTCTGCCAGCTCCTGAGGGTTGCTGGGAAATTGTGCTATTCATCCATCAACCCCATTCGTGGAGAAGCTGAATGGTAGCATGCGCCCATGCTGTAGAATAGTTTGAACCGTGCAGATAGGAGGCCATGTGATAAACACATCTGAACGACACAAACTAGCAAGTGTAGCACCCATATCAGAGAGCGAGGGGGAGTGGCTTTTTTCTTCATAATCCGTTCATTTCGCTCCTTTTGCTGTGTTCAATAGCAAGGTCATGGGTGGAGGGTTTGTAGATGGTGTTCAGTCAATAGTTCAGTGAGCCTGGTTATTGACAGCGCAGCAGGCCCCAGAGACTCTGTGCATTTACTTTCTGAGTGAGTCAGAGCACAGGGGTCAGGACCGATATCAAACAGCAGGACAAGTGGTGGAATTAAAGCTTTAACAGGCTATTAAAGGTTACACTGCTATTTCTGGATGCTGGGGGCTCTTAAATTAACATATACTGAGTGTGAAACTGCACTGAAGTTATGATACATTTGTTTGCTGCAGAAGATATCAGAACTGAAGAATTCAATTGTATGAATTACAACTGAAACTATTTTAACAAATAGGCAATGCATTCTGGGAAGTGGAGTGTTCTTCCACCCTGCTCTATCAATCCATCCATTCATCCCTCCAAAAAAAAAGGTTCCAAAGAAGAGTTTTTACAGCGATGCCACAGGAGAACCATTTTGGGTTCCCCAAAGTGAACAATTTGAAAAGAACCATGTTTTTCCTAGTCTAAAGAACATTTGAATAATCGAAAGAACCTTTTTTTCCATTATAAAGAACCTTTAGTGCAATGGGAAATTTCCATGGATGGTTCTTCTTAAAACCATTAGATGCGATAAAGAACCTTTATTTTTAAGAGTGTATCTACATTTTTATTTCGACCTGTTAACTTTTGAATTATGCTCTCTACGATCTGTTTGCTATCTATTACTTTCGTTCACCTACAATACTCAAATATGTATAATATTCATATGCCTCAATGAACCTGGTTACTGACGAGACCAAATGCGTTCCAATTGGGCTATTCTTAGCAAAAGTGCATGGATGTTGGCTTTATGGCTTAATAAATTTGCTGTGCTTAAGAACAAGTCAACAAAGCTAGCACTCTAACTTGTTTATGCAGCATGCTGCTGTGGAAATAGATTTAACGATGTCCTGAGAAAAGGGGATAAACAACAGGAACAAACAACAACAAAGCACTAGGACTTTCAATTGTCCTGCCTGCTTTTGATCTATGACCTTCTAAATTAAAACTCCATAAGACCACCACCACTCCACTGCCTCTGTGTCAAAGGGGAAGTCATTTGTCTTGTGCTGTACATGTGTGCTACAAAATCCATTTGTTGTCATCTTCTAAAACACTTTATTATTGCTATGCATTGCATCAGTGGAAGTCTCAAGGGGCAGACAAGAGGCCAATTACCTGCTTGTGAGCGTGGTCATACGAGTTGATGTGGTTGTCAAACTCTTTATGCTTGTAATACTGTTTGTCACACAGCTGACAGTAGAAGTTGGCCTTGAGGTCCTCCAGGGCTTTGGCCAAGGTTTTCTCCTTCTCAGCATAATCCTGGTGCAAAAGGAAACATAAGGAAGCATAATCCATCAGGATAATAGCTTCCAGCTTGTTTAAAAATGCTTTACGAAATCATATACAATAATTTAGAGTGACACTCTGTCATGTAATGTCCTTTATTAGGTTCTTGACTTGAGACATAGAAGATGTTTTTAGAGTTTTTTCGCCTTTCTTATGACCTCAAATATACTGAGAAGAAAGAATGCGATAAGAAAAACCATTATACAAGACACAAAACTTTTGAATATTGTTCTTTTGTACATGTATAGCCATTAGTGAGAAGACTATCGCCCTGCAAGAAACTCTTTATTTCCTAGATATGATCAAATAAACTCACAAATATACACACAAATATTGGTTGACAAATGTATGTATATAGTACACATGTTGCTGTCATATTGATATATATTCATAACTTGTGAGGGTGAATATTTGTGGTGCTCTTCTTTGAAAATGATGCTCATATATCCAAACTCAGTTCCCATGATGCCATCCTCATTTTCTTCCTTTTCTTTAATACTCTTTATTAAATATTGATTTACAACAAATCTTAGATGGGAATACTTTCACCAGGGGCAGACTGTATTTCAAATCTAATTTCTTTAAAGCTCTGGATATATGGAAACGTGCAGATTTAAAAACAAGAAGCAAAAAAAAAAAGAACAACCTCTACTCCCAAAAGGTCTCCAATCTAAATGACCGCAGGGAAGAGGAAAAGCACTTGCATTTTAATTGGAATTAGTTTACCATAAAACCCATCGCAGAGTCAAACGTGAGCCTGTCACTTCTGTGAAGAACAGCACATGGAGGAGGACTAGTAAATCAGTCAAGGATGATTAAGTCAACTATCAAACTTGTCAACCAGAATGAGATGGACAATAAATGATATACGATTGTCATCATCAAAGCCGACAAACATATGCTTGGTGTTATTACTGACATGATCGTGAGCTTTTCACAACTGCATCAAACCCATTAGACTGAGAGACAGGGAAGCCCAGCCCATTCAAATGATCTGATGTCTTGTGAAAATTGTCTCTCACTCATCTTAGGTGAGAATATGCTGCTGCTAAACACTGGTCTGTGATATGCAAAAATAATAACATCCCTCTCATTCACTCCCACTGCGAGACAGCATGAAACAATTGGCGTGTAATTGTATTTAATAAGTGGCTAGTTTACAGGTAATGAAGACTGAATCGCTTGATTAGCTGGATGTGCTAGGAAAAGTGACCCTTATTTTCTTTTGCTCAATAGCACTGAAAGCTCAGACCAAAATCAGTCACTATATCAGGAAATGGTTATGCCTTTTGGGAAAATCCTTCCGTGAGCATCTGTGCTGGTGCGAAGCAAGCTCGTGTTTTTATAGACTTATTAGCAACCCACTGCATCTCAAGAAAACAGCTCAGTAAAGGGAGTTTTCACCAAAAAAAAAAAAAAGTTGGCTTTAGCAACTTTTCTACTTGAAAAATTAAACAACAGAGCTAATATGTGGAGAAAAGAAAAATCAAAAGATGTGGTGTGAAGCTGTGAACTCATTTATACAGCAGATAGATCGAATCACTGCATGGGGGAAAGCAGCCACTTAACAACAACTTTGTGTCAAGCTGAGAAATCCCCCATTCCTCTCTGTTCCTTTCAATATTTCAAAATAGAATGAGGTTGTCCTCAAGGGCATGTGACCATATGTAAAATCTGAGGGTAATAAAAAAAATAATCATAATAAAAACAAAAAAAACGGCACATAATGCATCCCCCACTGTTTATACAAGCACAACAGATACCTGAAATAATGCAGAGAGTTGATAAGAGGTGTGCTATTACTTTTTCAAAGTTATCTAACTTGCAATTTTTGCCTGGCAGACAATAAAACAGGTGGAAAATCCCATAAACTTGCATTGAAGGCAGGGCCAGAGCCATATTTAGTCACCAGGATATCATATAAATTTGGGGGTGGGCTCAAAGCCCACCTAGCACCAGCCTAGTGACCACCCAGGCACATAAACTTAGCCTCCATCTTAAGACTGTTTCTTAAGAACTTATTTGACAAACTAAACGGTAACCAAGGGGTAATCAGTATTTTTTTTTTCAGATTCAAATTAGTCTAATCTACCTTTTATGTAACTGACTTAAAAAAGTTATGATCAGTCTTAAAGAAAAAAATAGATAATTCAATTGTAAGACTATTCCAAGCATTGTATGCAACCCACTTAGCCTCCATCTTAAGACTGTTTCTTAAGAACTTATTTGACAAACTAAACGGTAACCAAGGGGTAATCAGTATTTTTTTTTTTCAGATTCAAATTAGTCTAATCTACCTTTTATGTAACTGACTTAAAAAAGTTATGATCAGTCTTAAAGAAAAAAATAGATAATTCAATTGTAAGACTATTCCAAGCATTGTATGCAACCCACCACAGAACACACTAGAAACTGCATAGCAACACCTTGTGACTGATTGATTGAATGAATGAATGAATGAATGAATGAATAAGTAAATAAATAAATATTGGGAAACACTTTAGTATAGGGACCAATTCTCACTACTAACTAGTTGCTTATTAGCATGCCTATTATTAACATATTGGGTGTTTATTAGTACTTATATCCTGCATGACCATATTCTACATCTCTAATCCTACCCAATACCTAAACTTAACTACCTTACTAACAACTATTAATAAGCAGCAAATTAGGAGCTCATTGAGGCAAAAGTCGTAGTTAATGGTTTGTTAATAGAACTGAACCTTAAAATAAAGTGTGACCAAATATTGTGGGTAGAATTAATTCATTATTTTTTATTTTTGTGACTAAACTAATAACAGAGAACTATATTAAAACACCAGCTGCTTGCATTATAAGTATGCTTTTGCACTGGCACTTCAGTCTCACAGCACCAGTCTATTGTTTTCTGTAGGCCATGCACAAAAATCAACAATCAACAATCAATCAAATCTTTCCAGCACATTAAACACTGTTGTGAGTCCTGTGTAAGTGATTGCAGACTCTGTGCATTATAAAATCGTTGTAAACACACCTTTTTGTGGTACATTTGCCACCCCCGATGCCCTAAGCACAAAAACGAAACTCCAGTCTCAGCTCATGATTCCAGCAGGCTAGGTGTTAAGGTGCAGTGGATGGGGAAATAAAGATCGTCCTCAATCTTTTAAACGCAGTCTCAAGACTACTCTAACGCAGGAATAATTAATGCGGGCCACATTTAGAAACATTTTGCAAACTAAACATTTGCCTTTTATTTAATATTTGTAGCAGCAGACTTCTTCAATCTGGCATTCCATTAAAACATCAAACGACAAGGGTATTTACATACAGTGGATTACTGCCTGACTTAAAACAAATCCTGCGATGGGTTGACACACAGGGGGTGTTCATATAAATAGCACACTTCTGAAGCATCACAATGCATCTCCAAAATCTGAAGCGATACTTAACATGGCTTCTCTTTTTACTGAACATCAAGCATGAGAACACGAAGCGCTGAAGATCAAGTGGCTCTTTGTGCATTTATGGGACTGCCTAACAAGGTCAACCACAAGGGTGGGAACCACAAAGACACCTCACATCAGAAATTTATTGAAACATAAAGACTAAATATGATTGACATGAGTGGTGATCAGAGAGACTGTGATTGCTCTTTTTATAGCACACCTGGGTTATGAGAGATGTCTTTTATGTAGCGTAGAAAAGGGGCAATTTCTGAGCAGATGGTTGAGAGAGCATATTTTGGTGCAAATAGAGAAAATGAAGATGGTCCTTTACAAAATAACATCAAGTGATTCATGAATTAAACAGTAAATTAAACCCTGTCTCAAATAACATTAATTAAAAACAACGTGTTGATTAATAAATGCACATTTCCAGAAGCCTTAGAACAATATCTAGTCAAGAAAATCAAAAATTCAATTTCATCAGGGATCGTTTCATTTTTACTGATTCTCGCATAATTTATGAGGAAAAAGAAAATATTAACTTTGCATATTGCTCACGGGCAAATCTGTTGTAAATCTCATGCATATTTTCAGCCTGTTCTATTGAAGACTCGACAGTCTTCTATAATAACCAGCAGTGATGGCAACACTTCAGAAATCACATAGATGAGAGCTGCTTCATACTAACAAATACCAAACACCGTTATTCAATCTGACCTGGAGTGAAATTGTCACAATTATATCATGAGCACAGCAACATATGATTGTCCATTTTATATACATATCAAACCTGCTCAGTGTTCAGCAACGCAGATGAATTATGAACTACAATGACACACAGATCGTAGACGGTTCTACCAGGAGTCATTTAAACACAGCAACAATCATTTTGACTGGGTGCAAGAAACCAATCCTACCAGATTTATTATTATTAATAATAATAATAATAATAACAACAATAATTATAATAACTACTACATTTTCATTCAATATTACTTTTTAATAATTACTACAATATTATTATTATTATTATGAATAATAATAAAATAAAATTGACAATAAATCTTAAAAGTTCTGAGAGCAGAGTCAGTTGAACAATTTTAACAGTCTTATAATTTTAAAACAAAATTATGACTGGGTGCAAGATGCCAATCCTAGCAGAGGTTAGTTTAATATAATAATAATAATAATAATAATAATAATAATAATAATAATCTGATAAATTTTCATACAATATTACTTTTTAATAATTACAATTACTACCGTATTCTTATTATTCTTTTTCTTATTAAAATATAATATACAATAACTCTTAAAAGTACTGAAAGCAGTACCAAAATTATTATTGGGCGCAAGAAACCTTGACTAAAATTATATGTGGGGAAAAATGCTATAGGATAAGAAAATTATGGCATATGGCTCCTTTAAATATGACATTGCATTTTCTTACTGCCTCTAATTGCATTGTTCTGTGTGTTTAAACCGTGCCAATTATCAAAGAGCCCAGAATGATTCAGTTCTTGATTATCACATTTTCTCATTCACGCCTTTTAAAATTTACATTCTAATTAAAATATACAGTGTACACACTGTGTTCCAATTCAAACTAGAGCAAACAGCGGAAAACCACAACACCGACTCTGCTGGCTGGCGGAACCATAGCGTAAATGTATTTTGACATGATCCGCTTGTTTCCGCCCACACAAGTAGTTTTAGAGGAGTAATTTTACTCTTCCTCGAGCGGATCGGTTGTGATGGAACATTGACTGTACTGTTCTCAATACACTGCTCTAATAGCAAACAACTCACTACTGCATCTACAGTTCATAGACGAGACAATGCCAGGTTCAAGCCACACTTCACGGCAATGCGAGGTGAAGTCATTTTTACTAACTGCACACTCTGAATTTGAAGCAGCGTAATAACCCAACAGGCTCCAGTCTTAATAATGATGCAGTGGCATTTAACGCTGAAGACTGCGGGAGAGCGAGATCTCTCTGAGCCGACGCTTACATCTCGCCTGTTGTGATTAATTGTATCCCTTCTAGTGGGATTCCTGTTGGCTGTTGTTTCTAAATTGCTGACACACACAGAATCTATCTCCATTATTGACTGAAGAGTCTCCTCTAGAGGGCATGATAGGAGCTCCTGCATTTGTCTCCAGCTTTCGCTCGCTGAAATGTGCTCTTCCAACAACCACCTGATTACGACACGCAATTGTATGAGGATTAAGAAAAAGTGTTGTGGATGTCTAGGGAACAACACATTGGATAAGATTTGAAATAACACAATTTTCCACAAATGAGAACACGGTGGTGCACTGCTCCTAGGACAACGCCATAACTGCACTAGAAATCTGAGAATATACTTATAATCAGCATGCATTTATGATTTGTGGATTGGAGTTTTAATTGGATTTTAATAGTGCAGTGTGCATACATATTGAGCTATTGAAATCGAATGGAATCTATATATGTTTTGGTTACTTTATGTAAGAAGCTAGGAGGTCAGCTGAACCATTGTCTTGCATTTTAAAGTGATGGTAAAGCAAGTGACTGTTTCCCCAGGCTTAAGTAAATTGCAAGAGATACTTGAACTTTGTATACTGTAACTTGACTAACTTGCAATGCATTTATTCTATTAAGGGCGAAGAGGGTACATCAGCCTCATTTAGCACAGGGTTTCAAAACAGCCTTCAACTGAGTTTTGTCATGGGAAGCACTGCATATCAGAGCCAGGCATTACCGTTACTGCTGAATAAACATCGCTGAGGGGATGTACAGTATCGCACACTGTATAGCAGTGCATATGGCACTGTATACCATTCATATTCATAAGCTGCAAGTTCAGGATGCTGTGAATGCATAAACACAGGGTGCTATTTTCACTTTTGTATGTATGTTTCTTCCTGTTTTTATTGGAGAGATTAAGATGTAGGTTTAGAATTAGATTAACTATCAACAATAAATAAAACTGTCAAGAATTTCTTGAAAAGAAAAGACAGAATAAAAACTTTTCAGTTGTTAGGTAGATAATGGATGAACTTGTGGGAGGACAAAGACAGATACTGAGCTCAAAAGATGGTTTTAATTTTAGCAATTTTTTGACTCATGTTTCAGCAACCTTGAGACTCCCTGTAAAATCTTTTTCTTAATCTGTATTTTTGCATTGTTTTCCAATAAAAAATATCTGAACATCATTTAAAAAGACAAATGTAAAAGCAAAATTACCAGACAAATTAAGGTTTTCATTTAATTGTTTTTTCTTTCTCCACTGGCAAATAGTTTTCTTGTTTTAACCATTAAACTAACAAGACTTAATGAGGTTTTTGCAAAAAGCTAAATGCCAACGGGGGTAAGAAAAAATATATAAAAAAATAATTTAAAATGCAGTTTAGATGTTTTTTTTTTTACTGGACAACTATCCAAAAAAGGAGTCAGAAAAATTATCTGTTGCAGAATTGGAAAACATTATGATCTCTTCCTGCTAAATTAAATCTCTCCATCATATTATGTGCACATTGAAATCATAGAGCACAATAGTCCATATTCTACAACCCTGTAATTTATTTTGTTTTTCATGCACCACTTTTAAAAACCATGTATTTGTTGGGTTTTACACTAATTTCCAAACACATTTCAAGCATAATTTTTTTGCTTCAATTAGTTTGCAGAGAGTGGGCTGTAATTGGAGGATGTGTAGACTGTAGACACAAAGTCTGGAGAGAGAAGAATCCCTGAAGACCCAAGTAAAGGATAAGTTGACTGGGACAAGGCCGATTTAGGTGCTAGATGAGAAACTCAGCCTTACACTCTCGGTTTATACATCAGGGATCTCTAAGTGTCTCATGCGAAGTTTTGTACTGAAGTGATCTGCATTACAATTTTGCCTCTATAAGCGCTAGCCCCCCGGCCGGGACTGGGAGAGGATGTAGTTGAATTAAGACAAGAGAGGAGAGGGAGATCACACACGCACACACACACACACACATATACACACACACACACACACACACACACACACACACACACACACTTACACGCAGGGCTGAGTTAAAAGCTGGTTTCCATCTGCTTTGTGCCCGTGGATTTGGGGCAGGGAGTAAAATGAAGAATTCTCTTGTAAAGACTACGATCAAATGCCCTTGACTTGCAGCTGCAATTCCTACAGGGAAGTTGCACTGACAAGGTAAAAAGTAAGAAATAGACACAAAAAAAAGCAGTGAAAGGGTGCACCGACAAGCAGTCAGAGGAGATGTGCCTCCGTTTGACAGCTGCTAATTTTCCTAAGGTTGCCCTCCTATTGTGAGGGAGGGAGAGATGTGATAATTATCATCTGCAATCAACTGAGGTTATGAAGGGAACAGCGTATGTTTTTCTTTGGCTTTTCAGAGACACGACACGGGAGCTTGGATAAATCACAGGGAGCATGCAGCAATTAGAGGGACGCTTTTCTGCTTGATGAAGCTGAGCTTGATAAGCCTTTCCCAAATGTCTCAAAAAAAAAATGCAGCTGTAGTCAGGTGCTGTGAGGAAAGAAGACTGAGCGCTAATGCAACCTGTCAAAAATAGGAAACATGCTCAAATGCATGATTCAAACTACACATGATTCCCTTTCATCCCTAACAGGTAATATTCGGCTTTTATTGATCCTTTGCACGCTGAATATTGATCTGCGGTGTGCCTGGGAAATCAAAGTCAGCTCATGCATACATATTCATTTCATGCATGCATATTCATCTTAAGCATATTCATAAATAATTGCATGCAGGTATTGTCATTATTATTGTTCCACACTCAAGCTGAGATGCCATATGAACCGTAAATGAGTTTCCAGATCTGAAAATTAAACCAAACATTTGGCTTCAGAACAAAACGGAAATGGCATATGCAAAACACATCTCAAAATCAACATGAGTAGTTCTTGCAAAATTACAGAAAACATGCATAGTGGGTTTTTTAGCACATTTTCATTCAGTGGCACGCTTGTATTAACTGCAATAGAATGTGAGCTGGAACAAACTCGATTAAAAGCAACCCACAGACGACTGTGACGATGAAAGATGACTAATTTGCTAATTCCCTCATTGGCATGATGGTGTGCTGGGAGTGTGAAGTGCAGGACTTACAGGTCTGAGTGTTTCTACAGATTTCAAGCTGCAAGCTTGTAAATAAGGCCATTACTGGTGTCTCATTTCATTTTAAGTGTTTTTCTATTACATGTAGGTTTGAATTTCACACTTACACTGTCAAGATGTCACAATCAAACTCTGCCCATTTTCTTAATCACTATTGGTTAGCTTCAGTCAAGGAGGTTTCTGATATCTGGAGAAACTCAGTTAGCATTCCTATTCATCTCAGTTGGAGAGTTTGCCGAGAGCTTTGGAGTTTTGCTTTGGGAACTCCCTGTGCTCATCGGACCCAAGTACCACTCATCATCATCATCATGTTTTAAACATCAAACATGAGGAGAGACTGAATGTGGAAGTGTAGAATTAGATCTTATATGACAAATCTCTCAGGTTCTACAAGGAAAACCATAAAAGCATGCATACAGAGAGAACTGCTCTGATTGGCTGTTTTTGGATTGACTGTCACATTACGCCTTTTTTCCATGTTCGGTTAAAAGACAAAAAGGAGGCTCTGTTATATTATAATACAATGAAATATTAGTTATAAATGCATCCTGCTTTCAAAAATACAACTGCTCAAAAGTTTTGATGATTTTTTTGAAGACTGTTCTGCTTCACAAGGCTGCATTTATTTGATCAAAATACATCAATACTGTAAAATATTACTATAATTTAAAATAACTTATGTGAATGTATTTTAAAATGTAATTTATTCCTGTGATACCAAAGCAGAATTTTCAACATCATTACTCCAGTCTTCAGTGTCACATGATCCTTCAGAAATCCTTCTAATATGCCGATTTACTACTCAAGAAACATTTCTTATTATTAGCAATGTTGAAAACAGTTGTGTTGCATCCTATTTTTGTGCAAAACATAGCACATTTTTGACACATACACTTTTCTTTGATGAATATGAACGGAATTGATTTGAAACAGAAATCTTTTGTAAAATGATAAATGTCCTTACTGTCACTTTTGTTCAATTTAATGCATCCTTGCTGAATGTATTATTTAAAACTATTGATATTATTTTATATATATATATTTATATATATCTTACTGATCTTACTTTGAAGTGTGTAGTTCTGTTTAACTTATTTAGATGGCCATCAATGTACAAAGATCATTTTTGTACACCAGATGGTGTAGATAGAGCATCCATCAGCAGAATCTAACATGGCCATGCTAACCAGCCAGACCTTGACCTCTTGTTTTCAATCACATCAGGTGAAGTTTTCACTGCATGTGATTGCGGGTGTATTTGAACCACATCTAAGCAATAATATGACTTTCTGTTAACTCCCTCTACTTCAATAAGCTTTTCAATCATTGAAGCCATGTGATGTCTTTCCTGTGAGCTTTGAATCTGCTGCGATTCCCACTCTGTGACGGTCGATGATGACTGAGTGCACAAAGCCAAGCAGCCACCTTTCATCCCTCAAAATCATGCTATGTTGTTTAGTGTAGCATATGTGCATGTGAGCCACACTAAAGCACGACGTGACAGGGTTTAATCTAAGCTTGGGCTCCGCAGTCACTCTGTAATGAATGGGCAGCCTCAGTTTGATAGCTGCTAGCGCTGCCTATGCATCAGCGTTCTGCTTCAAATGAGCAGCATCTTCAAAGTCTCATCTCCACCACCTCAATCGATAATAATAAGAGAGACTCTGCCGAAATGAGACAGGCTGTAATTAATCCTTCCAATCGCGCCAGCCGGCCTCTGCCAGCCACTTCTGTCTTAATAATGTCGAAAGGCCTCATGACCCAGCCACTGAAACAACCATTTAATCACAGCGTGACACAGAGAAATGGGCCAGGAGACACATGCGCCTCACATATCACATATAGGCCAAGGGGAAAACACAAAGGTCTGAAGGGTCCTCAGAAAATGCTTTCAGTCTGTTAACTCTGCAAGCAAGACTGAGCTTCAGGTCCTGTTAAATAACAGAAAGAAAATCAAGCTGTTCAGAATCAAAAAATGTGAATCAAACTATTCAAACTGAACGTTCTTGGACTGTAGGAATGAGTGACTTCCAATGTTACAAAGTAATAATGTCTGACAGCAGAAAGCATCATTCTCCATTGATGGCCATTCAAAAGTATCCATGTGTTCTTACTTTTTCGGTAGCAAAATTTAAATGATAAATATTTCATTTTAGTATACCAGATGTTTACTAGTGCCTGATCTCTTTATGAAGGGCTCTTAAAAGCGTGAAATGGATTTTGGAAATGGAAATGACTTTGGAAATGACAATTTTTTCCTGTCTATTGCTTTTCACGACAAATCTCAGGATAGGGTTGGGGACTGTGTATATTCTTATGCTGCCATCTGCCAATCATGGCATTTATGATGGAGTTTGATTGGATCGAAACAACCTAGCAACAAAATTGAGTGCTCATGATGGCAGATTTCAAAAGTTTGGGATTTAAGCCTTTTATTATTATTATAAATGTGACCCTTGACCACAAAATCAGTCATAAGGGTGATTTAAAAAAAAAGAGATTGATACATCTGAATAAATAAGCTTTCCATTAATGTATGGTTTGTTAGGATATGACAATATTTGGCTGAGATACAACTATTTGAAAATCTGGAATCTGAGGGTGCAAAAAATATGAAAATATTGAGAAAATCACCTTTAAAGTTGTCCAAATGAAGTTATTAGCCATGCATATTATTAATCAAGACAATTTACTAAATATCTTCATGGAACATGATCTTTAATTAATATCCTAATGATTTTTGGCATAAAAGAAAAATCGATAATGACGTGACACAACGTGACATGTGGCCAAGAATTAGTGCTCTGCATTTAACCCATCCAAAGTGCACACACACACCATGAACATACACCCAGAGCAGCCATTTATGCTGCAGCGCCCGGGGCCTTGCTTAAGGGCACCTCAGTCGTGGTATTGAAGGTTGGAGCGAGCACTGTACATTCACTCCCCCCACCTACAATCCCTGCCGGTACGAGACTCAAACCCGCAACCTTTGCGTTACAAGTCCGACTCTCTAACCATTAGGCCACGACTTCCTCAACAGTAGTGCTCCTACAGTGTATGTTTGGCTATTGCTACAAATATAGCCGTGCTACTGTACTTATGACTGGTTTTGTGGTCCAGGGTCACAAATATTACTGTAATAATATTAAACAATTTTACTGTGTTTTTGCTAAAATAAATGCAGCCTTGGTGGGCATATGAGACTTCTTTCAAAAGCATAAAAAATGAAATCTTACCAGCCCCAAAAAATTGAACGATAGTGTACTTCATGGGTGTCCTGTGCTGGCCATGCAAGTGCCATTGAGATGAACTGGAATGCTAATGTACAGCTTTCTCCGGATCTATCTTCCCTGTAGCATGGGGAACACCATTTGATTTTAAAGTCAAGTGTTGGTCAAATCAGATGTACTGACAACGCACAAACAGCAGGCACAGAATAAACTTCAAAGCACAAAAAGAACGTCTTGGCTTTGATGACATGATATGTGATTACCATTTGAATATCCTGAGGCCCAATTTCTGCCCCTCCCACCCCCCAAGAACTGGAGCAGAGACCGAAAAGAACAAAAATGAGGGGGGAAAAATGTAAAATAATTCTAATGACCTACTTCTTCTCTCTTCCCCCAGAGCTCTCTTACAGGGAGATGTATGCGGGATTATAATAACAGGGCTCTAGGTACAGAAGAGCGCAGGACTGAGAAGGAATACGCAAAACAACTTGAAGATCAGTGGGCTGAGATCAATGGGAGCTGATATTTCTGTTGTCATCATTATCTCGGCATCACATTTAATATCTGAAGAGGGTTTGCATGCTAATTTGTAAATTATGAGCACCCGGGACAAGGACTGATGACGGATTGGACGGCTTAGTTGATAACGATCTTGTAGTTGATACTTGCTTGTATATAAAAGAGCAGTGTTGAGTTTCCTGCAATAGTGTAAATAACTCTACAAGTATACTAGCACTAGATTAACTCAAGTTCATTTAGCTATATCTGTACAAACATATGTGCTATGAAAAATAAAAGAGACTAAACCTGAATAACAAAAACCTGTTTTGACAACAATATTACATTGTAAAAAGTGGTAACCTCTAATTGTTACCCTAAAGAGCTATTTCTACCTGATTTAACCCATGAAAGTTAGTTTTGTAGTTAATGTCTATAGGTTGGTTTTCACTGATGTTGAATAAAACCAGTTATTTAGATGTTGTATTTGTAGGTTAACTTTTTTTTTTTAGCGTATGAAATATGTGTGCAGATCGTAACGGGTCATTGAAAAATTGGAGGATCAAATAATTATATGGCGGATCCAGATCCGGCTTGTTCCGCCATAAATTTAGCAATGCTTTGAGGGAATTCACTCTCATCATAAAATGATCCTGACAAAATTATTCACAAACCACATTTCCATAAACTAATGGTCTGATATTCTAACTCCACTCTGCAATATGCACAGGAACATCAGTTTGATTAATTCATAAATATTTCCAGTAAAAGCGGACATCCAAAAAGATTTTGTTTGAGAATGGATATGGAATAGATTATGCCACTGGCATTGCATTACAAGCTGTCACAGCACATGGATTACCCATAAAACAGTTTGATTCATTCAGTGATGAATGATCAAAGATTCAGTAATGAATGTGTCTCAGATAGCCTCCGCAAACAATTACTGTGACACAGGCTTGACAGGTGTGATTTAGCTGTGATGACATTATATGGTAACTCATAACCTTTGTAGGCCCCATGAAGACTGAGCTTTCATCTCTGTAAATGACGGGAGAACACTGAATAAGAGGCTAAAATGTTAAATGTTAATATATTCTACATTGGTTTTGTGAAACAAACAAGTACCACACAAAAAATAAATAAATAAATAAATGAAATAAAGTTCAAAATTTTAAAAACACCCAACAGCATGATAACTAATTTATTTACGACATATTATCGGTAATTAAATGAATAACATTTAATTATGGTCATAATTCAATACAATTATTATTTAAGAAATGAATACAATAAGAAAATGATTAAAAAATAAATATTATATTTATGTAAAAATATTATAAGAATTATTATAAGATAACCCGATAGTATAAGTTGTATTATCTAAAAGCTTTTTTTTTAATGACATAAAATTAGGGTCACAATTCAGTATTTTTATTAGATAAAATTAGAAAAAAAGAGAAATAATATTATAAATTTTTTTATAATAAATTATAATAATTATCATATTAGAATTTTCATAGGAATCAGACTTCTTTTTTGGTTGTTTAACATTTGTGTTTTAAATGCTTTTGAATATGGACAATAAATATTTTAAATATTTTTTTCGTTTTCTGGTTTTGCTGTCCGTATATCCATATAACTTCTGTCCCCATCAGTAAGCAAGTGCCGTGCTGTAGAGTAATTATGGCTGGCTTCCCTTTCAGCTGCGAGGCAGGTTCTCTCAAAGGCAGTCCCCACAAAGGTTCTATAAAAAGTAAAATACTTCAGGGGTATCATTAGAGTGCAAAATTACTGAAACAATAATTCCAATGGCAACGAAAACTATTATCTCGCCCAAATAATGAGAATACATCATGTAGGCCATAGAAGCTAGGATAATGTGCAAAGATAATTAATAAAGTGCATAAGCATTACATTACAGCAGCCAAAATCCACGTTAGTAACAGCATGTGCTCCTCTGTTCCATTTCCCGTGCCAGGGTAATGTAGATAATCTACAATCAAATCTCAACGAAGGGCCACGCTAACCTTTGAAAGAAATCAACCAGACGTGAATTATTGTGATTGTCAAATGAATCAATTAGCCAAGCTGGAAGCCTCATTTTCCTCTCTGCAGCTTTCACGGGCAACTTGAGAATGAACACGTGTGTCAACGCTTTAAGGAGAACCCCCTTCAAACTGACAAAAGCATGTGTATTCTCCTTTTACTATAACTGATTGCAAGCTATCTGCCTTTGTTTGCAAGTGAGAGGCAATTAAACAAGTGGGTGCTTTTCTTTTCGCACAGTGTGATGGAAATGGTAGAAGATGGAATCATTCTCGGTAGTTAATAAAATGAGTGTCATACACTGGAACAATGGTTACAGGACCCACTGTCATCCGCAGTTGGGATTCAGAGAGAAATTTTGTGCTCCTATTCATTCTTTTAATCCTCGCTGTCTCCATCTCTTGGGGAAGCATTTGCTTTATCAAAACCAGGCTTAAGACAAGCAACCATGGAAACAGAAAAAGAACCCCGTCTTTCCACACAAGACCTGCGTTCACGTAAAGCGGCAAAGTGAGCGTTTGGAGTGGTATTTTTGAACACTGTGTAGATGTGATCAGAGATGTGATAATGTGTCTTCTGTGCCGTCTCTCATCTAAAGTCTGCTTGTGCTCCACATCCCAGCCCTCAGCTACGCCAGCATAATGCACCGCCAAGATTTGCCACTGGAAAACAGATTAGTTTAGATAATTGCTAGTGAAAATAAATATCTTAAAATTAGTTGTGGAGATTTTGGAAAAAAATCATATGCTAAAGTTTGTCTAGCTGCCTTTGTCATCTGCAGAGATGTTGCTTGATCTTTAATGTAAATTCCCTCATAAATAGTGATTGTGATCTTAGATTTTGTGTTTTGTGGCTGCAGTAAGATATCAGAGATATTTTCACTGTGAATCCTCCCTTTACCAGTCTTTCAAAAACTCATTACATCTAAAAAGTTCACTAACTCTCTCATCTGAACAGTTTGTGTTGCAATGAAACTCCTACAAACCTGAAATCCTAAAATCTGCCTCAGTCAACTTCTGTTTGTATACAAGTAATTAAAATAACACCATTGCAAACTAAGAAATAAAGTACAGGTTGTCTTTTTTCCAGAAAAATTATCAGTAACACTTTACTTAAAGCCTTTATGTATAATGCATTATAAAAGTAGTTTTAATGCATTAATTATGGCTTGTAATGCACCTTATAATGCATTGTACAATCTCATGAATAATTGTAACCACAGTTCAGTCATGACAACTCTCTGAGATAAACACAATATTTATTAGAATATGAATGTACACATTATAGTTTGGTTTTGGCGGACTAGATCTGCTACGCTGCTGCTGCTGCGACAGCAGGCAGAACACACTGCTCTGCTAAACCACAATAAACAGAGAGAAGGAAACTTAGCTGCTACCTGGCAGCATAAGACTCCCCCAATACATGGAATTAGCTGTTTGATGAAATACCCTGTAGCAGATCTAGACAGGTGGTGCGTAGGGGAGGAGGAGGGAAAGCGAGCGCGCAGTCTAACGCTACCTGGTCAGAACGGAATATATAGGAGAGTCTAGATTGAAAGGAAAAGCTGATTGGTTGGTGTACCGGCTACGTGGCGACCAATCAGCGGCACCTTAGAGTTTCATGACTGAACTAGGCATTTAATACATTATAACACTTATCAATTTATTGTTACACTATGCATTTTAAATTCGGTTATAATTATTTACAACAAGATATAATGTATTACAACACACATGAATAATTATAATGCATTATACCCTTTAATATCCCTTTATAATGCATTATACATTAAGGCTTTAAGTTAAGTGTTACCAGATTGTCTAATCATCATTAAAAGAAAAATTTAACTGTGAAGTGAAATTGCATAATATTTTAGAGAATATATGTATATGTATATGGGGGGGGGAACAATTTGCCAAACTTATTTTCTCGGCTATTTTCCCTAAAAACAACTTTTAATATTCAAATCATATATTACTATAATATAAATTACAATATAATTTACTGTATAATTAAAATAATTTGGCTTCACAATTAAATCTATGCTGCTTTAAAAATATTTGACTGGAAAACAAGAAAGTTGAGGGCAGAATAGTAAACAAAGAGGAAAAATCTGCAATAATGAATCTTCAAAGTATGCTCTAATAAAAACAATTTAAAGGTCCACTGGATCATTTATTCATCCTGAGCAATGCTGACAAATTATTTATCATTGGGAAGCCATAACTGGAAATTTGTTAAAATTCTAACATGTAAGCGACATCACAAGCAGAACTAATGTGCGTGAACAACATTCTCCATGACATCCTGGTCCTTAGCAACAACAGAATCGCTCCAGATGTTCGGAGATGTTCACTTCAGGACTGAATGATGATTATGAGCGCTCACAGCCTAGTTCACACACAAAGCGCCCGGACTCCCCTCGTTCAGCTCTCTCTTATCAAGTTAATGAAATAGCACTGCTAGGGGGAATTTGATTAAGGCTGCAGACTTTTAATCAAGGAGGAATCTGAGATTTTTTGGGGGGTGTGGGGTGGGTGATACAGAGGTCTCAGTGGTACACGAACAACAACAGAGCGAATAAACGCCGACTGATAAGTCCCAAGGACAATGGGAGTCAGGTGTCAGGAGCTATAAACATTGCGATCCGGGCGCTAGCTGCGCACAGTCTGTTGTTTGGGATCCTGTCGTGGGTTATTAGCAGCAGTGGGGGCAATGTTCGCTGGGAGAGTCCACGATCAGGCAGCTGCACACAGGCGGTCAGGGAAAGAAGATGAAGCATCTGGGCTGGAGGTCTCTGAGGACATGGGGTACATCTGTACATCACTGATATCACATGCTGCTCTACTGACAACACTGACTCAGTCCGTCCATCTGAGCAACCACAATCGCAGCCCATGTAAAAAGACATTACGCTGATATAAAAGAGTAATGATTTTAGGAATTTAGCGTGACGGGTACTTTGATCTGAGCCCCATTGATGTCCATGTAATTGTGTTTGATACTTCACAATCTACACCAAACAGAAGCAAATTATTGAAATTAATGTATAAAAAAGCTCATTTATTCTCTGACTTACTTTCTATTGTGGTACATAAAAAATACTTTCAAAATACTTACAATTATTAATAAAAATCAGTGGGGTCAATGGGGTTGTTGGACATCACTGACCTTCAGAAAACAGTAAAAAATTTAATGCATGATTTGAGTAGAAAATTGAGAAAGAAAAGAAAAGTGAAAGCTATCTTAAATGTGATTTTAAAATAATAATAAAAGTAATAATAAAAAAGCTCCAGGTTTGCTGTGCTTGTTTGCAGGGCCACACAATTGAGCACATTTTGTGATTTTATATCAACATGACTATAAAATAATAATGCTGTGTTATTTTAGAATTATTATTCAATAAAAAATATGAAACATAATAATAATTATTTATATTGTTATATGTACTATTGAAAATATTACTGTTAAATGGCTTACTGTAAAATATTGAAATGGAGCATTAAAAAAATTACATTAACATAACATTTACCGTACCTTAATTTTATAATTTTCAAACTTTTAGACATAAAATAATAATTAAAAAAAAAACACTGGATCATGAGCATATTCATGAAAAAAATAAAAATTTGGACATTCAAAATGGCACTTCACTCTGAAAAATGCAACATATATATGTATCTTATTAAAGCCTTTGCAATTCGAAAGTCGCACTAAGCCATATCACAATTTTGTATTTCAAGTAATAAATCGTGGAGCTTGAAAATGTTCTTCGAAATATTCTTTTGCAGTTTGCAGAATAAAGAAACTTAAAGGGGCTTGGAAGAACATGAGGGTGAGTAAATGCTGACAGACTCATTGGGGGAACTATCCCTTTAAGTCATAAGACAGATACATATGTTGAGGTTATGTGACAGTGCAATAGAAGCCTTTAAGCCCAAACAGAGTTAAAGGCACACAACTGACTGTGAAATGTCTAAAAGGCTATGACTTTGCACATAAAAGTGTTGGCCCCTTTTGACTGCATCGGTTTCAGTCCTCGGTTCATTTTGAAATGTCAACTCTGTTTTGACTGCCACAATCACAGGAACTGATACAGGCATCTCTGCTGTTCCAATGGGAAATAAAAGGTGAAAGCTCTTTTAATATGACCTTTACTGACCTCAGAAATGGGTTAAGATGGGAGTGCAGGCGATGAACTGTTTTAGAGGGTTTAGGAGAATGAAACTCAATTTTGTACAGCTGTGAGAAGCTGTAAGAATTGTAAGTGGATTTATAGGAAATGCCACCACAGTTAAAGAGAACAGCGTATGCATAGCAATATAGTCACAAAAATAAAGCACAATGGCAGGTGTACTGACACATGATAGCTATTCTAAAAGTTTTTTTTATCATGGTTCTATCAAATCTGACACACTTTTATAGACTTGCTGTTATGCAGTCTTATGCCAAGTTAATTTTACAGCAATCGACATTGCTTCTTGTCATATCTGTACAGGAACATTTTAGTACTTCACGAAAGACAAAAGCCATCGATTCTTGTGATTTATCATTGTAGCAGATGTTTCCTGCTGTTAATGTTAAACTAAATTCACCTGCAGTGAGGAGAAAATTGTACCTGATGTTGAAATAAAAGGCATGGCTTGTGAAATTTCACACATATAAAGTCTGTACCTGATGAACTCTCATTTTACTTCTCATTCTTAATGCTGAAGTGTGTCGTTTTTTGGTCAAAAGGCGATAATTCACCCAAAAACTAAAATTCTGTCATCATTTACTCACCCTCATATCATTCCAAACCTATATGACTTTCTCTCTTTTGCAGAACGCAAAAGAAGATATTTTGAAAATCGTTTTTTTTTGTCCATACAATGAGAGTCAATGGGGTCCAAAACAACACTGGATTGTAAAGACAAAAAAATTTAGCCATATCTTCTATTTTCAGAACAATGTCAGTCAAACAGGTTTGAAACAACATGTAGGCAAGTAAATGATGACAGAATTTGCACTGCTCAATCCAACACACCTCAGCCAATGACATTTAGTTGGGGGCGGGACCAACTATTTTCGCAAGTTCTCTGTAGAAAGAAAGCCATCAATGAAAATGTGCTTTTCTATCAGTGCATGTGGAAAAACTGGCATCGGATACTGGAGAGACGTTTGTTCCACTTCACGCTGGGCACCATGACAATGAATTTATTCACATGATGTACACAGTCTGACGGAGTGAAAAGGTACAGTATGTAAGCAACTAATTATTCATCTGTTGCTTAAACGAGGGTCTTGACTGATCTGACAGCAACTGTGAAACAGCATGTTCAGATTTAGAATCAAATGATATTCAACGTGAATTTCTCACTGGCCATCTCAAAAACATGAGAATAAATTCAGAGTGACGGTTGTAAACTGGGCTTTACATTTCAGTCAGGGAGCGTTTGCTTTTTAAACCACCAAATAAATAAAAATTATTTCTCGGTTAATGCTTAAATATTACTACGGCACTGCATGGAAAAGATGCTAGAGCTAGAGAATGAATCTAGTTTATAGTCCCATTTTCCTTACGCAAAGCCAAACTGATCAAAGGAGGTTTTTTTATTTTTTGCAGCCACTTTGAAATAGAGTCTGCGATCTCGAGTTGAAAAATTAACCAATGGCAGTACTGCAAACCCAAACAGAGAAAACAGAACCACAGGCCAGATCTGAAAGGTCAGTGTAATTGCAGTTTTACAGACTATTCATTGAGTTACACACAACGATGGACGGCTTTGTTGGTGCTGTTGCTGTCAACAGTTTTGATAGCATTTCTGAACAAAGATTTTGTTTTGTGGGGGAGTTGTTGTTACAGTATACCGCGAGTTATAGAAGTGGTTTTGAGATCTAAGTGCACAGGAATTCCCCATCTACTCCCCTGAGTCCTGCGCTATAGGGGCTAGAACAGCAGCATTCTCTCTTAATCTGATCTCATTTTGCTTTATGGATTTTTTTTTGTTATCCCCTCTGATGCTAACATCAGTGAGCGCCGCTGCTCTTGTGTGAGCTGAGGCCATATCATGATTGGGTTTTTACAAGGCGCTCCAAGCCATTTGAATCTGGCTTGTAATAGGTTTTTTTATGACCATCCTCTCCTTCTCTCTGTCAAATTTGTGTGTGTGTGTGTGTGTTTTTATAGCTTATCTAATTATGTTTCAGGTCTGGGCCTGGAACAATATTATATCATAGCTGCTAAAATATAAACTAAAAAGGAAAAAAAATCAATCGGCGCCAATAGCCTCGTGGGCAGCGTGCCGACATATAGCGCCGTTGTGCTTAGTGCATCCCGAGTTTGAGTCCTGGCTCGTGGACCTTTCGTGATCCCCCCCCCCCCCCCCCCCCCCTCATACTTAACATTTTGCTAAGGCCACATTGCGTAATAAAGCAGTGGTCAGATCATGATGTCTAAAATGCAAACTGTCAATCAGCAGGATGTACTAATTAAAAAGCCAGCGGGGGACCACAGTCAATCTATATCATGTCACAATTCATAAATCGGCGTATTATTTTTATGTTGAAAACATGCATCTTTTATAGGAAGATGGAGGCGCTCCCCCACCACTTTTTTTTCCATGACAATAAATCTAATACAAAGGAAGCACCTCTATTTGTCGAGCAGAGTTTTCATTTCAGTTCATTCGTGTGTTACAATGAGTGAACCGGGATATGTTTTTAATCTTTTGTTTAGTGGTTGCGGTCGTTATCAGGAAAGCATGTGGAAGGCAATGGCGAAAATATGTTCTCTAGTACACAGTTCCCTATCTATCACTTGTCAATGGCTCGCTACACGTATGAAATGACAAAACCAATTTGCAAACAAATGCATTCCCACAACTGATGCACATCTATTAACATAAAGACATACAACTGTTTTTATGCAGTCTACAGTAGGCACATTGAGAAATCGTGCCTCTACCTTCATTTTACCTCAAAACACCTTTACCATAGTGCTTGATTAGTAAACCAATACATTTTGACGTTTGCATCACATAACAAGCTCTATATGTTTGGATGTTCTGCCGTAGTAAACTTGCTTGGTAGCACACCTGGTACAGCATTGCACATGCAATACAGAGCGCTCGATTATGAGTCCCATGAAACAAGAGTCATGCTTAAAGAGCTCAAAGACTTGTAGAAGCAAGCTAAAATGGCAAATGCATTTTTATCTCACATTTGGTTTTGTTAGTGTTGTGTAGGTGGTACATTATTTTCAGACATGACATCATTAACCTTTTAGTGCCACTCACTGGACATTTTGTTTTCGAACTGCCGTGATACATACAACAAAACCAGCTAATCAAATGTTACCAGATTCATGTTTATCTGTGTCAAACTAAAATTGGACACGCTTTAACGCCACTCACTGGACATTTCACTTTGAAAGTATTGCAAAACGTGCAAGAAGCAATTTTACCACAGGCATGTTTTTCCAATGAACCCAAGTTGTTTTTGTCATAAAATGTTTGTCTACATTTCAATTTCACTTGTAAATGAGCAAATACTCTACTACAAACCTGAAGTCTAATATTTAATATTTATAGGCCTAACATCCTTTTGTCATGTCACACGTAGCATGTCTGTAAGCCCTCCCAGGGGATCATTACAGTTTAAAGTAATTTGAATGTAATCTGGAATCTCTCAGTGCCGTACATTACAGAATGAAGGTGAGCAAACCTATCGTCATTGGGTTTCAAGATATAATGGTGTCAGATGACTTAAGTAGATAGTGGAGCAGTGGGATTTGATTGTGCTCCTGTGTCACTGTTGTTACGATGATCTAAAATGAATGTAAATTACAACAATAAGACCCATGAGGCCTTACATTACAGTGATTTTACAGAGCCAAGGTTAAAAGTTGCTGTTAGGCACAGCGTGAAGAATAGCACAATAATATAATAAAAGACACCAATGTTCAAAAAGTAACTGTGTTTACTTATGATTATAAGAACAACAGATTAGAAATTCTTAAGAATACAAATTTTGTCTACATTTAGGCTATTTATGATCTCCAAGTAGCTTGAACTAAAAGAGGGATAGACTTAGTGTGATCACAGGTGTGCATATCTGCTACATTACAAGGAGTGTGACTTATCCAATTTATTGGAATTTAGAACCAGAATATTTATATTTAAATAGGCTGGTTCAAGGTACACACAGATATTTTTTTCTTCTTATAAAATGTTTGCACATAAAGTGATCACCTTCAGCAGTGACTATTCTAAGTCATGTCAGCATGTGTGTGTGTGTGTGTACATATTCCTTGTCTTTTGCTGCTGACAATACAATACAATCTTCAATAACGACAGATGCTTTTTGCCTGCAGTCTGTGTAGTTAGAGGCAAACAGAGCCATGCTTACTAGAATCCAACACAGACAGCATAAAAAAGAATACTGAGCGCACCTTTACTTCTGTGGATTCTTTCTAATGCATTTCCAAAAAAATTGTTTACTCATTTGTCTGTTTACTTGTGTAATATTCTTATAAGATTATCCTTAGATTGTGCGGGTGGGTTAGCGTGATTTAGTTGTTCCTCTTAGCTTGTTTCCACGCTGACTGATAATGACTTCTTGTCTCCATCCCTGAGCGTCTGCATTCCTCTCTCTCAATCCCTCTGCACTCCAACTCTGCTCATCTGGAACCATATTCTCTCCCATCTACACCCCCCCCCCCAATTAAGGGTCTCTGTAACAGACCCTCTGGAGGACGAGATGTGGAAGCATACACAATGACTAGCCACACCCAAAACACAGAGATGCGCACACACATATGCAAACGGTCCTGCGAAGCAACCCACACGTTCATGCAACAGATATTCCTATGCAGCAAAAAAAAGGAAAACACTCCATTATAAGCCTCAAACAGCATGAAGCACATTCACAAGAGTGAGAAAAGATTAAATGCTGGAGGACTGAGAACTAAAAATATACTAATGCCTTTGTAACTAACCTACTCTGCTCCGTTGCAAGTCAGCAGGGACCGCATTACAAGCGCCGTCATTCTATAAAGGATAGCAATCAAAAGAGCTCTGAATGCAAGGTTGCCATAGCAGAGAGAGGGAGTGTATTTCTGTCTTGTGATGTGGCAGAGAGGATCAGAGTGAATACTTCAGCTCTGGCATTTTTAATATGGTCATAGTCGCTCTGCTCTGCCTCTATATGGAGATGCACTATAAAGATCCAGTAATGTATGGGTGTAACAGAATCTGAGCCGCAGATAAAGAGATAGCTGATTGAAAGGGAGAGGAGAGAGTGACTGTTGTTGGCCCAGATAGCAGCAAAACAACAGAGATAATTGGATAAAAGTGAGTTTTGGTAGGGTTACCGTATCTAATCTGTCCAGGACTGCTAGTGTGTGACGATGGCGTGGGATGTTCCCCAAAGCCCTTTCTGTGAGATAGAGGCACTCTAATTCACTGTGCTGTGAACTCTCCACAGCTTGCTCGACAAGAATGTGCGACATTTGAAGAGAGAGTGAGAATCTGAAGGGGAAAAAAGAGCGAAGGGAATGGCACTCTACTAATTGGTAGTTTCACTCTGTACTGCAGTAGCACTGTTCGGATTGCATCATAGAGTGCATTTAAATGTAATAAAAATCAGCTCATTCTAAAAAAAAAAAAAAACATTTTATTTTACTGATTCTGGTTCATACAAGTAGAACTGCATGCTTTTGGGGAGAAGAGAGATTTAAAAAGCAATTTAGTATAAAATTGCAGAGCTTGATTATAGGGCTGCACAATTAAAAAGAAAAAGATTATCAATATGACTTTAAAACACCCCCACTACTACTAAATTATTATTATTACTCCTCCTAAATTAACAAAATAAGTATAAAACAAAATTAAAAACGTATGAAAATGTAAACATGTATCAATATGACAATAATAATGAAAATAGTATCAATAATTATATGATAATAATTATTTATGAATAAGTTTTATTTTTTTAAACTATAATAAATGTATGATAGTAAATAATAATTAATTATTTAACATTTCACTGTAAACTAAAAAATGACTAAATCAATATTATTGTATAAAATAATGTAAAATAATAATTAGTATTTATTATTATTATTGTCACCATTATTATTATTCCTAAATAAAAGTATTAAACAAAGAAATATTGCAATGTATATAAGAATTATTGCACAGACAAATGAGCTGCTAATGTGTAAAAGAACACAGTGCCGTGCTTCGCTCTGAGAGACACAGTGCATACAGTATATCTCTGGATCACAAAAAAATTTAGACAAAATACATACCTCATTCACAGAATGCACATTTCATGGACAAAAGGAATTTTGTGACTTGCTGAATCATGAAAGGCAATGCACAAAAACATTTCTTAGAATAAATTGTATTTTGTAATTCACAAAATTTCTGAATGAAACATAGATTGAACAATTGCTTAATATGCAAATGTTCCATCTTTCTGTGTACATAATGCATGAAAAAACCCTGCATTTTGTCATTAAATTCTGAATTTTATGTCAGATAATTCATTCAGTCCACAAAATTAGTCAGATCACTTTAGGCGGATCAAATATACTGTTTGTAGATTCTTTTAGTGCAATTAATTTTTTAACGTTGAGCTGCTCATATGCTCACTGCCTGCTTCATGCACACAATGAGGCATGCTGGGACGCAGCTGAAATGAGATGATAAAGCACCACGACTGGGCCACACGCTGAGGGTGTCTCCTGCCTTCTGGAGCTGCACCGTACCACCCAGTGTGGTTGAGCCTATAGAAATCTGTCATCCCTCCGCTGAGCCGACAGAGGGTCACATTTCATCATGAACAACGTTCCTCATTTATAAAGTAATGAGAAATGAATAAGTAAATGAATGGATGTGCCTTGATGTAGCAAGAAAGTCAGTCTTGACCTCCATCGGATATGTTAGACCTGACAGAAAGCCAACCACTAGTGAGGATGAACAATGGAGCAAAGGTCAAACAAGGTGATTTTTAATGGAAAGCCAGCCAGCATGGAGACAATATGCCAATCTGGTGCTAGCTGTGACAAAATTAATTCCCATCACAAAAGAAATCAATACTCATTGTAGCCTCCTTCCTCTTACACAGCCATTTGTCTTTTGAACAGAACCCTGTCACTTCTTCTGGCTGTCTGCAAATTATTCACACTTATTCAGTGGATCTTAAATTCCAAAGGTGCCTGTAAAGGCTTCTTGCTCCTACAAGTCCAGTTTAATCAGTAAATTGTGTCGTTTTCGCTCTGTACTACCAGACAGTAGAAGAGGGGCTGGTATTGTACCCAGGAGAATCTATCAACTGGAGGAGGATTGCTTTTCCCCCTCACGTATGAGGAAGTATATAATACACATTATTTAGATACGGGACAGTGGATGTGAAATGAAAGGAGTGAATTGATAGGTTGCAGACTCCACGCTGGATCTTGGGGAACCCATTTCTCTTCCATATCAGACCTTCAGCTGACACTAGCTGAACAACAGCTGCAGATATTGCACTCTGCAATTTTATTTCACTACATGTCTGATCGAGGGGTTGGCAGCAAACAAGAAGCCCGCCAAGAGAGGGCATTTCTGTCTCCCTGTGGATGTCTGCCTGAAAATAACCTCAATAAGAGTGTGATATGACACTCTTGTATACAAATATTTAATTGGTAATGAAAAATGATAATTCTGTCATAATTTACTCACTCATGTTGTTCCAAACCCATATGGTTTTCTTTTGTGGAGAAATTGTGAATAATGTACTGGTTGCTCTTAAAAGTAACAATGAATAGGGGCTGTATCTTTACAAAAAGATGGGAAAACACCATAAAAGTAGCATTAAGGTTCTGCAGATGATCTGAGTGCTATATGAAGGCTGAAATTAAAGCCATTATTTTGTGATAATCTTCCACTCCAATGGTTATCCATTGCTGTGAATGGAACATTCAGTGAGTGAGTTATCACTGAATACGTGAATTAACAATTCCGACTGGTTTTGTGAATTGGATTGATCAATTCACTGAAAAGATCTGACTCAAAATAATGATTATTGGCTATGTCTCTCTCATGAAGTACAAGAAGAGCTCAGATAGTTGTCCAGATTTCAGTCGATAATGACTTAAATTACTTACATAAAGCTATTGTTTGGCTTCAGAAGACTTTAAAGTCTGCATGAAATTAGATGCATCTTATCGATCTTATAATGATCGATACATTTGTGCCCATAATTTTAAATCAATTGATGTCACAAGATGTCGATTTCGAACCTGTTGTTAATTGGCTGTAATGTCGAATGTATGTCATAATAAGGAGTCACTTTGTCACTATTTGCATTTCATCGCAATTTTAAGGAGCCATATTCAGGTTGCTTAATTCATTTTCAATATATTTAGAAAAGAATGGCCAGGTTTTTTATAAAGATTTGGAACGACATGAGAGTGAGTACATGATGACAGAATTTTCATTTAAAAGTAATCTACACCATAAAATCCATTGGTATAATGGTTTTGCACTGTTCTCCACTTAGGATTCACTGCTCTACCTTCAGAGAATCAAGCGGTTGTTATTGAGTAGCCCTCTTAATCAGTCATCAGCCAAGTGTCTTTCCCTCTTAAATGAGAGCACAAATGCCACCAATTTCTGCAGAGAAAAATAACTGCAGTTGCAAATGTCACAAGACCCAAAATCAACAGTAATAAGCGCTTTGATCAATAATAGATCACGCTGTGCAGGTACAAACACGTTCTGCATTAATTAGCTGTGCACGTGGCGGAGGCTGAGTCAGATTCATGTGCTACACCCCTGGACGTGAAAACAAATCCAATAGGCCTGATCCGATGGAAATGAGGGCTTTGATTAGCCTATGACATCGAGAGGAGAAAGACATTAAGTTGGAGGCCACTGCTCCGGTGGATATCTGTCTGGGATCAGCAGCGTGAGAGAATTGTCTCTGAACTGCTGATGTGCACAGGGTGTGATCGTATCATGAAAAAGCAGGAGAAAGATTGACAGAGAAGCCATTTGATGGCAAACAGATGATTTGATACAGGTAAAGGACAGATAAGTCAATTATGTGACATTTGATCCCATATTCAACACCTTCACCCTATAGTGCAGCTAATTTTCCCTCCCTATAAGGCATAAATATAATCCACAGGATACATGGATTGATAATTAGATGCATATTAATTATAACTCCTCTTCTTGTTTCTTCAATGAACATAAATTTTAATGATAATTTAGATTGGGGTCAGATTTTGCCTACGCTGTTGGGGCCAAATGTCCCCACAAGGATAGTAAAACCTGAAATCACTAACATTATGGGGGCAGCCAATAGTGCCCATGAGAAAAACAGCTCAATAAACATACTAAATTGCTTAGTGAAAGTCTAAAAAAAGAGACAGGTTTATATTAAGTCCCCAGCAAGATAAATAAATATATGCATGTGTGTGTACCATGTTGCTCCAGGAGGACTGTCGCTGTTATAAAGTCACTAAGGATAAAAGCATCTGCTGAATGACAGCTTGCCATTTAATTTCTTACTAAATCTGGAAATGACACATTTCCTATATGTAATCATATACATAGATGCAGATGGAAAATGGTAAAACGGGGGCACATATGTAAACAAGTAGCACTAAAGGAATATGTCTGATTCAAAGCAAGTTGTGCTCAGCTCAGCTACATGGCATCTGTGGCAACATTTAAGAGCAGAAAATATATTTTATTTAAAGTAATAAAACGATAACTCATGCCTCATGTTTAAAAAAAAGAAAAGCAAAAATTGAGGTTACAGTGAGGCTCTTGAAATCTAAGTGAAAGGATTCAAAAGCAGAAGCGTATAATTTAAAAGAGCACTAACATTAATTCTTCTGTTAAATCTTGTGTATTATGTGAGTTATAAAACAGTTGTTTTAGAAGTTATGTTGTCATGGCAACAAGGAAAGTTTGTAAAATGGAACATAAATTCACAAAGAAAAGGTTAGTAATTTTAAGTGGGGCTACACTACTGAAACAGTGAGTAATGTAGTATTTAGGTTGGGCTCTTTCACTTCCATTGTAAGTGTCTCATTGTAACCCAGATTTTTGCTTTATTCAAAGAAAATGAGGGACGAGTCAAAAAAAATTTGGGGTAATCAACATTATTCCCTGTACATTCCTGTAATGCTTAATACTCTCTCTCTCTCTCTCTCTCTCTATATATATATATGTATATTTATTTATTTATTTATACATATATACATACAGTTCATCAGATGCACCACATATGTTATGCATTTCAGGATTATAGTGAATCATTGATTTTTTTCTTATCCAAACTAAAATTTCAGTTGGTATTTTTCAATTCAGGAGCACATAGTCTCATAATACCACAACCTGTTCAACAACCCCCTTTATTACCCCAGCTCTATTTTTATTTGCGTGGGTTTTAAGTCAGTTCATAGCCTCAATGCCTCTGTTTATTACTACTGCTCTTCAAAGATGAATTGCATTAGCGGCGAGCGCACTCAGCCCGATACAATAACCAAGCGCTACCTGGACAGACGCCAGAACGGTTCTAACATTAGCTCCACATCGCATATGTCAGAGTCAGTGCGTGATCGGCTCTCTGAGGCTGTGATTGGGGCAATCCAGAAAGGCAAATCAAATCAGCTTTTACATGGGACGGCTGTAAGTGCTAGAGAAATACTGACCACACATTAATTATTAAACACGGAGATATCAGGCTTATAAATGTACACTGCAGATACACCTCTACGGGGGCGAGGAGATGCTATCTGAACCTCACAAATAGGGCCCTTAAGTGCCCCTGAACCTGAGATAAATTTGGGCAATCGAAGAGCTTGTACACACCGCAAGATTGCACGTCTCCATTAAACTGCAGCAACTTGTGCTCAGGTTATTTTGAGGCAAACAATCGAGGCTGGATAGTAAGCAATGTGAGGGCGAACATCGCCCTGCTTTGCGGTGACAGCTGTAGTCATTGTGCCATTTAAAGCAAGACCACGGGAGCAGAGTGTTCAGGCGAACGCGCCAATATTTACAAAAGCATTGTGCAAGCACAATGGCCGACACAATGCCTCTGGACTGCAATGAAGAGGTGAAAATCCCTTCAAAGCTTCCAAGTCAATAATTGTTTGCTTAATAATATAGATAAAACAACGTTTTGTTTCCTTTTGTTTGCAAAAACGACCCTTTCGTCTCTCCGGGGTCCATTGTTGACTAGCGCAGAGCAGGGAATCATGCCTCTGGCAGCGATGTAGAATCCCAATACATGTTCCCTCTGTTATGCATTTCAAAAAGAAGCTTAATTAGTCTTCCAGCTTTTAAGATGCTCTGGCTAATGAATTTCATTAAACAAGAAAGTGGCCTGATATGTGGGCACTACTCTGACAGATGAGAGGAGGGGAGTGGGTGGAGAGGGAGTCTAGCTGTGTAGGTAGTCCAACAAAGATACAGCCTCCAGCAAAGACTTTATAAAACACACAAGGATGCCCTGCAAAGCTACTCATTATGTAGACAATGACAGCCATCATACTGCTGGGAACGTACGTTCTCCTGCATCCCAACAGGATCGTTTTAATTAAGCGGGTTTGGAATTGTAGGAGAACTGTGAGGAAAGTCTTTGGGGTCACAGAATTGCTTCTACCTTCTGCGAGTCTGATCTCTCTGCTGATTCTGCGAGAACATGAGCCAACTCCTGGCACCTGCCCAGGCCCTGAGCTGAACCCGACCCTTCCCCTGGGTCCTAGCCCACTCCCTCCCCTTCTGTAATTTTAGTCTTTTGAGCAGAGCCACTACACAGATAAACACTGCAGCAAGGATACTCAAACAATGTAGTGAATGTATCCCAACACATCTCAAGGTGGTCTGAACTTTCAAACCCAGCACTGCGGTAAAGCACTCAATTTATGAGCGGGATACTGAGAGTTGCTGGAATCAAGAGTGCATTTTAAATCAGTTTTGAATATTATTAAAGGGAAAGTTCACCCAAATATGTAAATTCTGTCATCATTTGCTCACGCTCACATCGACTTACTTTCTTCAGTGAAACTATAACAGGAGATATTCTGAACAACTGTTTTTGTCCATACAGTAAAACTCAAGTTTGCAGCTCCAAAAAGGATATAAAGGTAGAGTGAATTTAATCCATATGACTGGACTGATATATTAAAAGCCTTCTGAAGCAGCATCCTCAATTTGTGTCATGAACAGAAATGTAATCCCCTCAAATCAAATCAAAACATTGATCAATGCCATATTTAATGTAGTCTGTGTATTCACGTGCTGATCAATGTTTTGATTTGATTTGAGATTAAATAAAGACCTAAATTCAATCTGTTTATCATACATTCTCAACCTTAAAGTGAAGCTTTATTTACCAATACCCCAACTATCTTATTTATCCCTAAAAGGCTCATAGTAGTACCTTGAAATTTCATATTTTTACTCTAAGGTACTAATATGCACGGTTGAAGAGGTAGATGAGGTACAAAGTTGTCCCTTTAAAGTTACCCCAGTGACAATCACTTTTACGCCTAAAGGTATACTTTTTGCACATTTTTCCTGGTAGTATACAAAGTAAATACAACTATACCAAGTTTTCCTGGCAGTATACGTCAGACGACTTGAAGTTGAATGGATCACTTTCATGCTACCTTTGTCTTTTTTGGAGCTTGAAAATTTTGGACCCCTTTGACAAAAAACAGCTGTGAATTTCTTTAAAATATCTTCTTTTGTGTTCCAGAGAATAAAGCAAATAACATGAGGCTGAGTAAATGATGAACTATCCTATTAAAGCAAACTCAATGTGATCTGCTCTTGCAAACCCAGCGCTACGGTGAAGCAGTCAATTCATGAGCTGGATATTGAGAGTTGCAGGACCTAAAAATGCATTTTAAATCAGTTCTGAATATGTATTAAGGTGAAAGAGGCGGTAGGTATAGAAATGGGGTCAAATTCACCATTCATCCAGAATAGAAAAGGAAATGGGAAATTATAAGGGAGATAATGTTTTCACACAGGTGGAAACATTCTAATAAAGAGGATAAGTGTTTGAAACCCTCAACCGCAGCGCCACACACACAGAAACCCTGCACGCAGAAATCGAAACACACAAACACAGGTACACGCACACACAGAACCTGCTCCATAAAGCTGTCTCTTTGAGCTCTGCTGCTTTAATTTACACAGCCAGCACCAACTCTATCTCTCTTCACGCTGACCATGCACATTCCCCAAGATCCTTCCACTGCCATTACCGCTGCTGTTGTTTCAAGCAGAGATTAAATAAGAGGCCAGAGGAAGATAAATTCTGAGGATCTGCTCGGCTGCCAGACCAAAAAAATCAATGCCTTTTCTATGGGAGAATTCTAATGAAGGTACGGAGGTACTAGCTTACAAATCACTGGGAGGTTTAGAGATATTTGAAGCTCTATGTGATCTTCAGAACCCTTTGTGTAAAGCTAAAGAAGGAACTAATTGAGGGTGTTATGTAAAATAAAGAAGCCTCTCGCGCTAATATGTCAAACGGACACTTTAAGGCATCTGTTTGCACTATTTGCATAAGGTGAATAACATATGTCAACACAAGATGCTGAATTAATGGTCAGAGCTGGAATATGTGAGGTTTTGTTGTTGTCATCAGTCTCTTCTGGCACGATGAACATCTCACTCACAAATACAGCTCCTCAATCTTATTTCTCGACTCTCCGATTTAGATTTAAAGCCCCGCTCGGGTATCGGAATAGAGTCAGCGCAATATTGATTATTGGGCTGGTGTTGACACCATTTTCTACAATAAAAATGCTTGAGAAAAAAGTTTGAAAGAGTGAGATTGGAGATGTCATTAGAAAGGAGAGATTACAGGGGTCATTCAGAGGTTGCTTTGGGGACTGTCCTAGAACGCCATTAGGAGGGAGAGAGGGATATCCCCCCCCCCCCCCCCGTCCTTTGGTCAGACTCAGAGGCTGAAAGAGATTCTGCAGTATTTCAGTGTCCCAAATCAGAGAGACCTTTCAACTGTGCCTGATGCAACGTGTGCCTCTGCAGTGTGAAATATGCACATTTTAAAACTTGATCTTTCAGACGTCTCTCAGCCTGTGTGATATGATAAAAAAGGGCCTGTACACAATAACAGCTATTCTTTTCAACCAGATTTCAAATGCTTTGGAGTTTATGGTTGAAACCTTGTCACAGCGCTCTCTTATTTGGTGCTGTGTGTACATTTGTTTGTTAAACTTTCATCTCACCAGCATGCACACCGCAAGACAAGCGGTCTCGCACCAGAGCGCAGGGGCAGAATGCTGTGAAATTGCTGTGATCATGTGCACGTGCAGTGTATGACGTGAAACACCACAGGCTTTAAACGACTGACAGGCAACGATGAAGTTTGTATCCTACAGACACAAGTCAACCTGTTTTTTGAACCGAACCGAACCTCAACAAGGATCGCTTTGTTATCTGCTTAGGTGTTTATTAAGGCTTTGAAACAGGGATTTATGTCAATATGTCAATAATCGCCATGGCTACCACATGAAAGGCTGGTGGTTTTCTCTTGGCTGAAGTCCAGATCATAGCTTCTGCAGAACGAGAAAACGTGATCATGGGGAAGAGATCTAAAATGATCTAACCACAAGCGGATTTCAAACATGACTAAATATCGTTACTTAATAAGGTAACTGGTATCGTTCAAAGGTTTGGGTTCAGTAAGATATTTTTATTCCTTTTATTAATTATTTTATTCAACAAGCTTGCATTAAATTGATCAAAAGTGTCAGTAAAGATGTATATTTTTACAAAACATTGTTTTTTAAAATAAATGCTGTTCTTTTAAGCTTTCTGTTCATTTTTTTTAGCATACTATAATTATTTCTGAAGGAATTAATGTTGAAAATTCAGCTTTGCCATCACAAGAATACATTACATTTTAAAACATATTAAAATAGAAAAGTGTTATTTTACATTATTACATTATTTCATTGTATTACTGCTGTATTGTTTTACTGTATTTTGCAGCTTTGATGAGCATCAGAGACTGCTTTCAACAACATCTCCAAAAAAAATTTTTACCAACCCCAAACTTTTGAAAGGTAGTGTAAGGAGTGCAAAAAGAGAAAAAGTGTTCAACAAAAGCACTAATACATTTTCCAATAAATGATAATAATAATAATGATGATGATCTAGACAGAAATTTGTTCTGTTTGGGTTACAACACAATAGTCTTTTTAGGTGTCGTCAATACGTCAGTTTTGTACGTTAAAATGCTGAAAATACGTCAGTTTCGTACGTTTAGATGCTGAAAATACGTCAGTATTGTACATTTTAGTGCCTGTAAAAACGTAAGTAAATGTACGTTTTATAGAACCACATTTTACGTAAAATACATACGAATTATCATGAGATCACGTTGGTAAAAACAGCAGTGTGGATTATTTGAATGTGATATAAATGTATAACTGTATAAACTGAACACAATCTTATGATTACTGTGGTATCATTGATTTCAGATTTATCATCCTTAAAAAGCAAATTGTAGTTGTGGACATTTTACATGTCTGTCAGACAGCTGCTTCCTGTCTAAGTGGGTGGTTCTTGGCCAGAATAATTGGCTAAAATTGCAAAGTGGCCCAGACTTTATTGTAAGAAATCTGGCTCTACAAAAATAATAATTTCACACAACCTGTCTTTCATTCAAGCAAACAGATACAATGAAAATAATCATCATTTTAGGGCCTCTAAAATGCATTGTATACAGTGCATAATTGCACTACAATGTATACGAGTTCCCTCCTTAACTCTGTTTTTGAAAACTGATCTTCATGATCCATAATCATGTACAAGATCAAAGCTATAAAATGTGGTTATATGATTAGTAACCTACATTTTTTATTAGAATTTAAATACTAGACATTGTATATATTTTTATATAGAAAAAAAAGAGATAGATTTAGACCCATTTAAAAACTAATTATGCTATATCATCTAGTAATTTCCTCCTTTTTGAACAGTTACAGTTTACCAACATTCAAAATAACACTGCCCAAATTGTACAGGCCAAGGCTAAAATGACAGGTAGCGCAAGTTTTTTTCTCTGTTGTCTCATGATCTTTAAGCACACAGTAGATCACCGTCAATTAGCTGACATTCTGATCATTAGAAACTGCTCACATGCAGAGCGCAGTCTCCCAGCAAACCATGGCCAGAGATTTTAAATGTGTTTGGAACACAAACACATTGACATGCACAAATACACACAAGAGAAATGAGAAAACAAGGCACAGACGCAAATACACAACCAAGTTCACATTGCAAACACACATTGCAGTTCAATATTCAGCGGCTATATCAAACAGGAAAATGTTTCGAAATTGTAGCCAGCAAAATATAATCAGCGTTTTGTAGTGAATGTTTATGGTGATTAGGTAGTTCTGATGGATCTATTTCCTACAGTTATTTTGTACACTTAAACATAAATCGGTCTGATATGAAGCTCAAGTGGCAGTGTCTGACCCTGACTCCACCTCCTGGATCTAAATGATTGCAGATTAAGAGGCGGCTGGCAGGAGACAGCACAGCCCCTACCACCCCAGCCTGACTCCATTTTGCCCAGAGACGAAGGTGACGACACTTGAATAATTAACAACCACAAATAGAGACTTTAAGCCACGCTCTCTGGAGTAGAGGAAGAAAAAATAATGTTGTAAGACAGGAAAGCCACTCTTAGAAATACCTGCATATTTTCTAGGCAGGAGGATCAGCATTATTATAGTTTTATTATCATTATTTAAATTTTTTAAATATAATAATATTATATTTTTAATTGTCTGTTTTTTTTGTAAGTTTCATAATAATTTTATAATAATTAGTTTTCTTTTTTTTGGTCCTATATAAGTATACTAATATAGCACTCTTTTTTCATGCATCTAAAACTGCACCATACTTGAAAAAAATGCAGTCTACTGTAAGTTTAAGGTGATGTTTTATTCACTCAAATTTACAACAACAGCACACCACGCTACTTGCTGACAATGAATGTGCTATAAATGTGTCCCTGCTATATTTTACAGTAAATTATCACTCTGGCATCGCTTGGACATTTATGATTCAGCAGCACAGACTGGACCCGCTCAGATTTTCTGTCAATCTCAGATGGTCTGTACTGGATAACATCTAGTCGCTGGATTTTACCACAGTTTGAGCAGCTCATGTCGCTGAATCATTGAGTTTTGAGATTGTTTGGATCATCTGTGGCATTATCTGCTGCAGACACTTTGCTACGTGCATATTTAATATTGTGGTGTCTTCAGTTTCAGATATACCTGCTCCGAAACATCACACCCCTTGTACACTTTCTCTCTAATTGTCTTTTTTTTCATGAGCTTGAGTGTGATTTATCTAGCAGGGTGATCCCTGTTTACACATACACTACCTGTAATGTCAATCTGAGCAATTTTCCAGTAAAAACATTTGCATTGTTACAAAAGGTTTAATTTTCAAATTAATTATGCTGTTTTGAACTTTCTATTCATTAAGGAATCACAAAAGTATAATAGTTTCCACAAAAATGTTATGCAGCCCAAATGTTTTCCACATTGATAAGAATTAGAAATGTTTCTTGAGCATCAAAATCGGCATATTAGAATGATTTCTGAAGAATCGTGACACTGAAGAATAATGATGCTGAAAATTCAGCTTTGCATCACAAATATATACGGTATGTGTGTGTTTTTATATATGTGTGTATATATATATATGTTATTTATTTATTTTTACTGTATTTTTAATTAAATAAATGTAGCCTTTACCAATCTTACCGACATTTCAAAAAGGTTGTGTATACTTGGATAGATACTGATTCATTTAAACTGTACACCCTTTCACACAATTCTAAAATAATTATGACCTCAGCTTTCGAGAGGACGACAGGTGAACATACTCAGTATTAAGCTGGGACTCTTACTCTTCAGTGCAAGAAACATATGATAATGACCTTTAAAAATGGCATTTATTTATCAAATTAATTCTGATGGGACTAAAAGTAATTTGCACTTTGCATTGCTGAATTTAATTATCATCAAAGCTCAGTTCAAACTCAAAGCTCAAAGTATGAAGTACATTTGGAACAGTATAATGTTACAGTATAACATTAACATCTTAACATCATGTCACACATCTGATTTGTGTGCAAGTACAGGCACAATCGTTCAGACTTCTCTTAAGAAATCACCCAGAATTAAACATTAAATATCCCATTTGGTGACAGAGACAAAATATTTTAGCATTTCATTGAGTCATTTATATTTATAAAATACAACACAATTAACTTATAATTACCATGAATTATTGGAAGCTGTTAGTAAATGAATATCATACGTTTTAGTGTCTCTCCAAATGTACAAAAAGAATCAGAAGAGAATCAGAAAGAGCTTTATTGCCAAGTATGTTTGCACATACAAGGAATTTGTTATAGTGTCACAAGCTTCCAGTATACGGAGACAGCAACAACACACAGATAATAAAAATGAGATGTGAATTAAATACACATGCATAAATATAAACCACAAAAAAAAAGAATAAATTGTATGTACAGGTGTGGTATAGATCGAATAGGAATAGAATAAAATAAAATAAGTTGTAGGGATGTACTAGGGTTTAGGGTGATAAATAATTATAAGGTTATTGCACATAATGTACTTTAATTGCACAATGGGAGAACATTAACTGTTCATGAGATAGATTGCCTGGGGAAAGAAACTGTTCTTGTGCCTGGCTGTCCTGGTATTCGGTGCTCTGTAACGCCGACCAGATGGCAAAAGTTCAAAAAGTAGATGGCTTGGATGTGATGGATCCAGAGTGATTTTCTGAGCCCTTTTCCTCACTCTGGATGTATACAGTTCTTGGAGGGTAGGCAGGGGGGCACCAATAATCCTTTCAGCAGTCCGAACTGTTCTCTGTAGTCTTCTGATGTCTGATTTTGTAGCTGAACCAAACCAGACAGTTATTGAAGTGCACAGAACAGACTCGGTGACGGCTGAGTAGAACTGTTTCAGCAGCTCCTGTGGCAGGTTGAATTCCCTCAGCTGGCGAAGGAAGTACAACCTCTGCTTGGCCTTTTCAACAGTGGAGTTAATGTGAGTGTCCCACTTCAGGTCCTGAGAGATGGTGGTGCCCAGGAACCTGAATGACTCCACTGTCGTTACAGTGCTATCCATGATGGTGAGTGGGGGGAGTGCAGGGGGGTTCCTCCTGAAGTCCACGATCATCTCCACAGTTTTGAGGGTGTTCAGCTCCAAGTTGTTAAGACTGCACCAGACAGCCAGCTCTTTAACCTCCTGACTGTAAGCAGACTCGTCTCCATCCTTGATGAGACTGATGACTGTAGTGTTATCTGCATACTTCAGGAGCTTGACAGAGGGGTCTTCAGAGGTGCAGTCGTTGGTGTAGAGGGAGAAGAACAGTGGGGAGAGGATGCAACCCTGAGGGGTGCCAGTGCTGGTGGTGCGGTTGTTGGATGTGAATTTACCAGTTCTCACGAGCTGTTGCCTATCTGTCAGATAGCTGGTGACCGCTGCATTCTGAATCATTTGTAGAGGTTTGATTGTGCTTGATGGGAGTCCAGCCAGAAGAGCATTGCAGTAGTCCAGCCTAGAGATGACAAGGGCCTGGAAAAGAAGTTGTCCAGGCCCTTGATTTGCTTTATTAAAGTCCCCGAGAATGATTAAAACAGAGTCCGGGTGTTGTTGTTCTGTCTCTGTGATCAGATCAGCGAGTTTCTGTAAAGCTGAGCTCACGTGTGCTTGCGGAGGGATGTAAATACTCACGAGAATGAACGAGTGAAACTCCCGCAGCGAATAGAACGGCTTACAGTTCATGAAAAGCGCTTCTAGATCGGAACAGCACATCTTCTTTAACGCTGTAACATCTGTACACCACCTTTCGCTGATATAAAAACATGTCCCGCCGCCGTATGATTTCCCCATTGATTCTGCGTCGCGATCTGCTCTAAACAGCTGAAAGCCCGGGAGACTCAACGCGCTGTCCGGAATGGCGTCATTCAGCCAGGTTTCCGTGAAACACAGAGCAGCAGAGTGAAAAATCCTTATTTGTCCAGGAGAGCAGAAGAAGTTCGTCCGTTTTGTTGGGTAGAGAGCGGAGATTTGCCATATGGATGCTCAGCAATGGCGTTCTGAATCCGCGCTTCCTGAGCTTCATGAGCGTGCCGGCTCACTTCCCCCATCTGCGCGTCCTGAAGCGCTTGATCAGCGCAGCAGCTCCGCCGACTACAACGTTCAGCAAAACGTCCGAATAAACGAAATCCGGTAGAAGATTGTGTGGTGTGTTCTGCCGAATGTTCAGCAGCTCATCCCTGGTAAAACTGATCGTGTTTGAGAAAGAAAAAACAGGAAAAACGAACAAAAACAGTACAAAATACACATACAGTACATTTTAAAATGTACTGTATGTGCGCTAGAACCACACTCTAAGTACGAATACTAATGAATAGTAATGAGATCAGGTTGGATTTAGAAAGGAAGAGAAAAAAAGTGTTACAAGGTAGAGTGAGACGAAGCAAGGAAAAGAGAGAGAATGAAAGAGCAGCATGAGAGCAGAGCAGAAGTTAATTGACTTGAGTCAAAGACAAAAGGTCTAGTATACAGTATCTGAATACTAGACAGATAAAGGGAGAGATGGAGAGAGGTAAGAGGTTCAGTGAACACCTACACACTTAACTCCGAGCTCATCAGAATACTGTGGTCACCTGGAGGACTCCTCACAGCTCCTCTCTGCACTTCTTTTCCTGCATCTCCATCTGTCCTGAATCGCAAACATGGCCCATTGGCGGTCGTCTCCCTGCGATCGGCTCCGGTAAAGCGGGAGGTGGGCAGCAGTGAAGCTCAATGAACTGAGGGTCTGCTGCTGTGTTACTCAGTGTTTACAAGCTTGCTTGGTCTACAGTGGATTTTTTTTTCTTTGAAAAGGAGGAAAAGCGCTTCACTTCTATCAAGCATCAAATCAAGTGAGATGAGGTAGCTGGGATGCTCTGCATTGTAATATCACTCAAAGGAATGGGGAACATTAAAAGGCTCTCAGCACTCATATTGCGGTGAGTGGCTATGAGCAACGATGGGGACTCGTTCAATTACTGGCACAAACACAGGGCTTTCTTTCCAGCGCTGCACCTGTACCTTCCCATACCTACTGCATTCATTGTGCTGCATATTTCATTTATATTGCATAGCATAAACACACAAGCATATAGAGTGTTAAAGGGACAGTTCACATAAACATGAAAATGGTCATAATTTACTTTTCAAACCTGTGTGCTATTTTTTTTATCATTATTATTATTTTGTTGTTGCTGTTGCTGTTGTTGTTGAATGCAAAAGGAGAATTTTTAAAAAGTTTATTAGCTTATATTCAAAGTCTTCTGGCATAATTTAAAAAAAAATCATTTATTTCGTTTCTTTAACAAAAAACAGCATTGGATTTCATGACAAAATATAATTAAATGAAACCAGAGATGCTGCAATGATAAATGAATCAATGAATACAGACTTACATTTTAGAGTACTGCTTATACAAAGCTATTATGTAGCAGAAGACTAGACTCTATGTAAGAAGACTTTTATGGTCTTTTATTTTGCAACTCAGACAGCATTAATTAAACAACCCAAGGTTTAATTCCCTGGGAATGCGTGAATTGATCAAATGTACACTACCATTCAAAAATCTGATCTATAATCTTTTTGTTTTATTTTTAAAAGAAGTCTCTTACAGTATGCTCACTAAGACTACATTTATTTGCTCAAAATACAGTAAAAACAGCAATTTTGTGAAATATTATTACAATTTAAAATAACTATTTTCTATTATATTATATTTTAAAATGTAATTTATTCCTGAAATGGCAAAGCTGAGTTTTCAGAAGAACAGTCTTCTAGTGTCACACGATCCTTCAGAAATCATTCTAATATGATGACAGTGATCCTAATTAATAGTTTGTGGAAACCGCAATGCCCCCCCCCCCCTTTTAAATCCAGATCTTTTGTCCAAATCATTATATCTTTACTGTCACTTTTGATCTCTTTCTTGCATTTTTGCTGAAATTAAAAGTATTATGCATTAAAAAAAGTGGGTAACACGTTAGTCTAGGGACCAATTCTCACTATTAATAAGTTGCTTATTAGCATGCCTACTATTAACATATTGGCAGTTTATTAGTACTTATAAAGCACATATTCTGCATGACCATATTTTACATCCCTAATCATACCCAATACCTAAACTTAACAACTACCTTACTAACCATCAGTAAGCAGCAAATTAGGAGTTTATTGAGGCTAAAGTTGTAGTTAACAGCGAGAATTACCTTAAAATAAAGTGACCAAATAGGATTTAGAAAGTGCAATTTTGTGTATGGCAGTGTATGTATAATACATGTAAAAGTATAAACGTATCTGCCAAATGCATTAAAGTTAAAAAGTTAAAACGTCAAAATGTTTATTCTACATTTTAAAGCTAGTGCTCACTATAACATGTCTTTATATGGAAAACAGCTACATAAATATTCTTCAAAAATTCTTCTTTTGTGATCCACTGAAAAATAACAGGCATACTGTATAGTTTGGATCAACATACAGGTGAGTACAGTAAATAATGAACACTTCTAGGTGAACTATTCCTTTAGGAGTCATATGCTTTCAGGGTCAGAGTGGATATGTCACAGGCAATGGTATGGCAGTATCCGTCCCTTAAGAGGCAGGAACGCTGTAAGGAACGTTGTAAGGAAGCCTCTCTATATGCTGCCCTTCAGCTGTACAAGGCCAAAGCTCAGGGCTGGCAGGGTATTTTTACTCCACTGCTTACGAGTGCAAAACCCTCCTGACGCGTACAAAAATGCCTGGCAAAGTTCAAGCGATTATATAGAGGCGAGCGCTTCGGAGCAAGAGATTGGTCTCACTGCGTTAGGTGCTTATTCTGTATTGAAACAGCAGGTAAATTATAGATCCTTGTGGCCGGCGACTTAAATATTTATGAGGGTAAGACAACAACAATGGGTTGACAGCATAGGATCGCCGTGAACATTTCATCTCCGAACATCAGGTGAGCTGAATACAGCCGTATTACTGTGTAATTGTGCTATTATACCTCAGCAGAAAGCCTACAGTGAAACCCCACTGTGCCTTTGTGCCTTCTAAGTACACAGTTTATTCAATGGGGTATTTTCTGTGAATCAGTGTGAAAATGGGTTCACCGTCAGTAGAAAACATGGGATTAGCACTTTTATAAGGGCCCCTGGAATCTGCACCGTGCCTCTTTTGTGCAGAGAGGAGGAGAACAACACAACCAGGGCAAGAGATTTGATTTGTCACAGTGAATACCTTCAAAACACACACACATACACACTCACAAAGAAACAAACACCGTGTCTGCGGGGTTCAGAGAGAATGATTCCATTGTTATAAAGTTAACAGCACTGTGAAATGAAATTGATGCAGCACTAGCAGGCAAAACGCCACGTTCAGGGTATTTAAATGAACCTGGCGTTTATGAGTAACAGAAGGCCATGAATGGAGTGAATTTTAATCAGCGGAGTGTGAGCGTGGCACACATTTGTCTCGGGCGTGTGTAAAGTTAACTACATCTGTCTGCATTCAGCAGTGATGACAAGCCTTGGGTTCTCCCCGTCTGTAAATAAAACATGCTGCACGGTGTGATATCTAAACGCTCGTTTCTCCCTCACACCTGGATGGGGCCATGCGGTAAAACGCGGCGAAAGGTTGCAGAGGCTAATCGTCTGAGCCACTACATTAATTATCCCGCAGCAGAGCTTTTGCATGGGGGCCTGGTCACTGCTAGAGCTGGATTTCTGCTGTAATTCTCAATTAGGAAGCAACTCGGAGAGCTCTGCACACACATACGCATTGTGTTCCCACAACGCAAATTGTCGGGCCGGCTTTCCCAGCAGGGAAAGACAAAGGGTAAGAGGAACATAATAACATTTTGCCCTTTTTCAATCCCTCTCCTCCCACTGTTTTAGCCTCTTTCTCTCTCGCTCTCTGCGATTAAGCTAGTCTGCTGCTGCCTCGTTTGCACACAGGTGATGGTGATTAGGGCTTCACAGACTTCTGTGCTTTGGATGGTGGCATGAAGAAAGAGCATGATACACAAGACAAATAGGAATATCAGAGCGACAATGGCAATTTAATTCTATGCATATCACGTTAGCAACATCCAATCTACACAATCGCCAAGAACCCCACAAGAGCTGATTATAACACCTGTTCACGCTGCCATGAATCTGCCAAAAGAGGCACTGTGGCCATACATACTGTATAGATATTCAGCATAAGGATCCTTTCCCAGAGCACAGTGGTGTCTGAAAGGGGCATCACTGAGTGGAAATGGATGCTCACATCACAGCTCAGCGGGGAGATGGGCTGACTTAGCAGCGACTGTGAGGAAATCGATACCAGCGTTGAAATAACCCCGTTGATATGCATATTCATGAAAACTAAAGCAAGGAGCAAAATTCCACTCAGGCGCTGGTGTTCACCCTGTGTATGACTTTTTGAGTCCACTGACATGGCACCGCTCCAATCAGGTACTCATTCAGTTTAATACAAAGGATGATGGTTTTACTGCCTTATCACACCTGGACTAAACAGAACAAAACAAAAAACATCAACAAAGAAAAAAATGAAACAAACAAAGCAGAGCAAGGCAAAGCAAAGCAAAAAATTTATAAAAAATGCAAAATACAAAACAAAACAAAAAGCAAAGCAACAAACCAAGCAAAGCAAAGCAAAACAAAACAAAACAATGCTGGTATTGTTGGAGTTTAAGATAAACAATCAAGTTATCTATTTATTCAATTGTATAGGCTTCATATTGTAAGAGTATTTATAACACTTAAAATATACATAATAAAATAATAAATATTTACATATTATTTTTTAATGAAAACTTAATAAAAATGATTTAAGAAATTACAAACATTATACAATGTTATTTATTTGCTACTCTAATATAACAAATGGCAAAACAATAATCTACTTGATGCCAAAAGAAACATAATATATACTGTTGTTAATAATAATAATAATAATAATACCATATATGACAAAAGTGAGTGTCATTTAATTTTGTGATTGTTTTAATTTTGTAATTTCAATTTCTAAACAGTGTTAAATATTCTGTTTCATGCATTATTCCAATCTTTTCTCCACAAATGTCGCAAGTAAAATATGCTCAGCGTCAAAGTCACTGTTATAGGCCATTCAATACGCGAGATATGCACAACTTGTCTTGTTTTCATTTTCCTCTCAACATTATCAATAGGTTGACTCTTTCGCTTGAACCAAGCCATTCGATGTACAGAGAAAGCTGGGAGAGCAATTTCTTCTAATTACAAAGATGGACTTTACTGAGTGGTTCTGTATTTCATAGCAGAAAAGTCCATCATATTATAAGAGTGACTATGGGAGCACTCACACTCTCAGTTATATCATTATTATCCTTTCTCCTCTCCTTTCCTCTGCGTCTGAGCCATGCTGAACAAATGTTCTACAGCACAAAGCTTTTCTTCTGGACTAAAATATCACTGCACCAGGAAAAGGAGCCAGATGGCACTGCACCAGCGCTGGGATAAGCACAGCTTTCTTGGTCTGCCTTTCATATCCATACATCTGAGAGTGTGTGTGCAAGAGTATATGAGATTTACAGCTGCTCTATGCAGTGGCGGGAGTAATGAACGAAATTTACTGTTACAGAGCGGCAGCAGTGATGCACACAATGCTCCACCGTAATTTTACATTCACTGACACCAGAATCTCCCCGCAACAGAGTGGGAGATGTGTCGGATCTGATAATTGCATTGAGATCGAACTGACAACAGCCACCGAAACCTCATTCTACTTTTCGTCCGTGCTCGAGAAACAATCTGTTGCTGCATTCACAGTTACGCCATCCAAACGTTCCCTCAGTATAAGCCTTTCAGCTGGAGGTGGGAGGCAGATCAGCAGCATTGGCGCTTGATCCCAAGCCAAGAGCTTCAATATTTCATCTCTAATCATTTTTGATTCTTTTGAAAGGAGGAGGCTGCTGTCAAGAAATCTCTGTTCCCCTAACTGACAGAGATGGCACAGGCAGGCTTGGGAAGAGAGCAGTGAAAGAGAGTATGAAATTTCACTTCCACATTTAAAAGCTTTGAAAGATGCTTCCTTTCAGGAGCCGAGTGCTTTAATTAAATTACACTGTACGGCTGCATCATTCATCTCATTACTTTGTATTTATAATCCTGCTTAACTCGCCAACGAATTGAAAAACAATCTTCAAACTGCTCTTAGAGTAATTATGAAAAATAATATTTTACTAACGCTGATTTTGTTTTTAAATTCCCCTTTGCGCTGCCCTAGATATGCCAAGTTTACAGCAGAGTTTGTGTGGAAATAGAGGCAGTTTGGTGGGAGCAAACACAGGAGGATTATTTCGAGGGCAGGACCAGAAAAGTACGGTTAGACTAAATCCCAGGCCATGACTGTGAGTAGAGATTAATTTGATCCCTATCCATCTGTTAGGAATTTAGTTATAGTCACAGACTAGAGCCAAACTCACTTTCTCCATCTGCAACTTTCCTCATAAACAGGAAGTACTGAACATGAAGTCATTTTGCAACACTTTTCCAGAAGGATTACTGCTTGGCCAGCTTCACATTAGTGTTCCTGTTACACTGCGTTTACTGGGGAATCCTTACAGTCTTTACAATTACAATTTGGTCTGTCTGAACTGAAAAAATGGTCACGTCTAAAATAATTATTTAACTTATTCAATTCAAAAATATTATTTAACATCACTGAATCAACCTAAATAAATTTTTATTTAAATCTCATTCTAATCAGATAGACAATTGCAGGTTAACACTTTTCGCAGTGTGTATATACAGATTGGTTTTACTATAGTAATCACAGTATTCATTATTTATACTCATCTGTAGGACATGTAAAGTGTTACCACAGTACTGAAAAGTTTCCAGAAGCAACATTACAGATGCAAACACTTGCTAAGCACATGACCAAACACACATTGGTAAGGGAGACGGGGTAGTTACCCAGTTTTTGTTGCCGTTCTTGCAGAGGGGACCTCGGAAAACTCCCTTGATGTTTCGAAAGTGTCCATTGCTGAGGTGTGTGGAGCTGATGACAATGTAGTAACACGCCATGGGGAACCCGAAGCTTCCATGCACAGAGTCCAGCCAAGAGAGAGCAAAACAAGTCCACCTAACAAGCCTTTTCTTTTGTTTCTCTGTTTCAGATGAAAGGCACAAGCTCACTTTCCCTCAGTCAGGAACGGAGAGAGCGTGTTCCCTCATCCTCTCGGATCCTCAAACATCAGTCCTTTCTCATCGCTCGGTCTGTTACAGTCACTTTGTGGGCTTTTTCTGACGTGCCTCTGCTTCTTATAGTAGCCTCCAGCAATGCGTTATCCCGCTCTCTCCTCTTCCATGCAACGGCAAAGAGAGTAAGGCAGAGCTGCTCTTTCCTCTTTCTCAGTCTCGGCTCTCTGCGCTGGGCTGAAGTGTGTCTGGGCTGGGCTGAGTGATACGCTCTAGTGAGAGAGCTCCGCTGGGTCTGGCAAAGGAAAGCATGGTGTTATAGCACGCCGTGCGTTGCCGGTCCAATGAACGGGGCCAATGGCGAACAAGCCCCTGGTCTGATGGTGAGGACTGGGATGAGAATTGCATCTGTCACATGCTGCTCTTCCAGATCCACTGAGTCAGCCTCTACTCTCTCTAGCCAACCAGGATTCAGCATATTTTTCCTCTCACACACCCTCTCTCTCTCCCTCATTAGTCCTCTCTCTCTCTTTCTCTCTCTCTCTCTCTCGCTCGTGAGTGCGTTCTTTCTCGGGAAGGAGCTGAGGCAGCAGTCAGGAGCAGGTAAAGGCAGGCTGAGGCGCTGAGAGAGACGCGTCGGTATTTGTTACATCCCCTATCATCCATCTTTTATCAGGTTACTGTGTTCAAGAGTTGCCATAAAACGATTTATATGTTCTACGGACACAGATACCTGCAAATCAAAAGTCCTAGGTGGTGCAGTTTAAAGGCATTGGGTATTTCCTAATGAGGAAGTATAGAAATCCATAAAGCCACTGCTTATAATGGTAATTTACATGCTGATATGACAGAACTGAAGATTCATGACTTCTTTATGAAGAAAACTGCATTATAGATGGTAACTGAAGAAAGATCAAACAGCAATTTTTAACTCATTTTATTTTAATGAAGACTGGAAAAAAACCAGCTTCAAAACAGAGCCGCGCTTGAGGACTGGGAATCCTGGGTTAGAGTTCTCTGGATGCATTCATTGCGTGCCTATTTAAGGACTACACTGACTTCAGCACTAAACAGCAAGAAAGAAAGAAAGAACCGTATGAGCTTCTACAGAGCATGTGGCTGCATGAAACATGCCAGAGAGAGCGAGTTCCCTTCCCACCCCCCAATTTTAGAAGAGCAATAATGCCTCGTAACTAAGCAACACAGTTTCTGAATCAATTCTAAATTGCATACAGTAGGAGAGGCAGATGTAAGGGGCAAGGCGAGTGGGTGCGCACATGTACAAATGTGTACAAATGTGTCTTTCAATATGTTAAGAGACACTGTAACTGGTAACTTTGCAATAATTATTAAAAAATGATAGGGAATATGTCATTCGTGGATTATATTAATGAAATCTACCATGACAGGATGACATCTTGGCGTGTTTGAGACTGCAGCATAATTGAGCGGAGTGAAAGACAGATATCTTGGAAAGCGCTGTTACCAACTGCCAATTAAAATGAACCATCAGGGGCTGATTTCAAATGGGAGAACAAATGCTGTTATTCATTTCATAAGTGTTTGAACCTGCTCTTGAAAATAATTATTTCAGTATAGAGGGAGTCAAAATATCATTTTGAAAATTGGTCCTGGTTTACTTTGAAAAAGTGTCCATGTAGTATTTTTGCTGGAAATTAAACCTCAGCATTTTGTATAATTCATAATCATGTAGTAATATGTATTTTACTTAACTTTTTGAGACTTAAATACTTCAGAATATGCCATACAATAATATACAAACAGCATAAAGACAGTATATTTTTAATATTTGTTTAATGGCATCTTTTTTATGATTGAAGGCCAGAATCAATGATACCAATACTGATTTCTCCATTATTCTCCAATATTTAACCATTGACTATAGTCATTCAACATTACAGTATAATTGATAGCTGTTATTTCTTTAAAAGTGGGGTAAGCGGGTTCAGTGCACAGGACGGACATTAGCCAAGCTGAGCGACAGAAAGATGGAGATGGAGATAAAAAACAAAAGAGGAAAATGTCTGCGGGAACAAAAGAAGGCTTAAGGCAATAAGGCAAGAAGTAGGACCCGTGTAAATATCGGATCAGCTTTCCAGCGCTGGAGAGAACTCAAAGAGTGGAAGGCCTGGGATCGGACGCTGAGGTTGCTTTGTTTCTTCTCGATAGGTGAGTAACACCGTGTCTGCGCCGCAACAGCTAAAGTCTGTCTAGTACACTGGACGCGACAAAACGACTGTTGCAAATCATTTGAAATTTGTGTCAATACATCATGAATAGGACGCAGCAGCAGCTTTCTGTCGGGGATTTGTCGTGTCGTGTCGTGCCGCATCCAGTGTAGACCATAAATATGTATATATATCTATGGTGTAGACAGCATCACTGATTATAATGAGTTCCATCGTATTTTGTCGCGCCACTCGCGTCCAATGTAGACACGGTGTAACATTGGTTTTGTTTTGTTTCACAGAACTAATCGTTGCCTGGGTTGCGTACATATGTGTGGGGCGGAGCTATCAAAATAGGGGTGAGACCCTTTTGAGGTAGGAGTGTGTTTGTTTTGGGGATTTCAAATGTCAACATTGGCTACCAGAAATCGCTTACCCCACCTTTAAGAGCTGCCTCTGCTGAACATGATGCGGATCTGACACGCGTCATATTTTCTCTCAACTCTTTTTACCTTTTATGACCCACTTCAGGTCTTAAAATCTATATTAATGAGCTGACGAGTTAAATCGGGTATGTTAGATGAGTGAGACAGTGCTGGGCTGCTCCAGGATAGTTTTGAATATTATTTCAGAGACATGTTCGTAAATGTGACTCGTATAAAATATATTACATGCATGCACAGTTTTAAGGCAGCTTTAATCGCATTTTTGGTAATTTCATGACTTAACTGACCACGACATTGCATGCAGGTAGTTTATTTCGCGCTTTTATATGAAAGGATACAGGCTACAGCGAGCGCCGGCGCCTTTGTGCGTGCAATTGAAGAGCATGCGTTGGGAGCACAGTACCGTTTCCGCACTCGCTTGACTCGCGCCTGGCGCTGAAGTGAAGTGGAGTGCGCGTCTGAAACGTCTCCCGTTCTCAGTCATTCTGCGACTGAATAAATGCACTTCTTGTCAAGAGAAAAAGTGACAGAAGCAGCAGTTGTGAGTGGGGTGGCCAACCCTTGCCCCGCCCCTTCGTTAATTGCGTTAAATATTTTACCGTGTTAAACTGAAAAAATGAATCACCTGCGTTAACGCGCAAATTTTGAGACCACTAAATATATATATA
>NW_015505986.1:146288-179639 GCF_001515645.1 Sinocyclocheilus grahami | reverse complement strand
TAGGACCAGTGCTTGAATCGGAAAAAATAAATATATACATATATATATATATATATATATATATATATATATATAATGTGCATATATACACATATACACAAAAAAAGAACACTTTTTAGATTAGCAAAAGATGGATAATTTTGAGATGGCCTACAAAATGCTTAAACAAATCATCATTCATTATTTATCTAAATGCATTTATTGACCACTAAATCATTAGGTTTGTAATGAGTGTGGTGTGGACCATTTCACTGAGAGAAAACATCAAATGCATTTCCAATAAAGAAGCATCTCTTCCCCTTAACCAACCAATAACTGCAACCACAAGAAGACCATTATTAGTAAACTAATGGAAACAATGTCGCATGAACTGCTTTACTTGCAGCAAAAGCCGGTCTGTGGAGAGGAATATCACTGAATAATAACTGCAACCGTAGGGAAGAGGAGGAAGAAAGTTTTCCTCAGAACTGCTATAGTTTGACCTGTCAGCTGTCAGGGAGATTTGTTCCAAGTGAAAAGCTCCACTTCGCTGGTGTTATCGGTGTGGTCATGCAGCATACAGTGGTATTCAGTTAAGGGCATGCACATAAGGCAGATTGGGCCCCTGTTTCCATCTGTCTTTCTGTCAATACTCGTTGAGCTGCCCACCAACCTCTGCAGTTCAAGACAATGAGCAACCACTAAAGGCTTTAGAAATAACTTACGTGTGGGTGGTTCGATTCTTCTCAGAAAACAATGTTAATATATTCTGCAATCAGCAGACTTATGATGACTATATCTTGGAAAGCAGGATGTGCCTGTTCATTATCAACAACCTGCAGTGCTGTCGTTTTTGAACATCAACTATACAGACACAATCCAAAGTAATTTCTCTCAGTTACTCCTCAACAAAAACACAGCTACACTGCCAAATCTTGTAACTACAGTGCTGTTTCATGGTCTGATGATAAAGCACAGTTGTTGGAAAGGACAGGCTTTGTTCTTTATAATAATGGCATTCAGATCTGAACAATGAGCTGAGTGCACAAACATGAAATTAGCTTTGACTGATTGTTACCTGTGAGATCGCCTCGACGCTGCCTCCCACCCAACATGCATGACATTTCATAAACCAGAAAATTACAAAACCCCATTATTCTTCTATAATATGCAGCCATGCATGCAACAACTTTCATTTCTCTTATGTGTTAACACAGCAGTTCCAGAAATTGTGAACATGGCAATTAAACAGATCTGCTGTCATCGTCCCCTGCATGGTTCAGATGTAGTAGGAAAGTTTTTGCCAGCATGACAGAAAACTTTCAACAGAAGTGGCGTTAGAAGAACAGAATTTCTGCTGAGAGGTTCATATTCTAGATTCTAATAGACCTGAGGGACGTATGTGGACGTGGATTAAACCAGAGGTGTCACTCTATTCTATTTATAGTCACATATAACAAAACTGCTGTTTATAACTCACTAAAAGATTTTTTATTACAACCTCTATGTAAAATAAAGCTAATCTTCCACTGCATTCTAGTGAAGTGGTGATTTTAATTTCTCAATAAATCAATTCTACTGAATCAGTTTACTAAAAGGATTAGTTCTGATTCATTCACTGATCCTTTGATCCATTCACTGAGGTGGCGACATGTGATTTATGCAGTTATTTTGATGCCACAAATTAATTATGCACAAGTAAATCTCAGAATCATTCACTCAACTGTTTCGTTCACAACCAAAATAATTTGCATGTAACAGAAGTAGCGACAGATCTTTTCTGAGTAGCGACAGATCTGAATGTAACAGATGATATAAAAACAAAACAAAAAAGTAGGGCAGCAACTTGGTTTTATCCATCAGTTGTTTATTGCAAGGAGGCAAATTTGAAAATTGTCTTGCAGATAAGATGAATAACTCAAATGTGCTCAGAGGGTGTGCTAGCAATAAGATCACATCAACAGTGTGGTTATTCTTGAAGCAAACTTTGCGTGCAAACTACCTGATTGGTGATTATATTCACTGCTTTGGATCATCGCATTCAATGAAAGTAAAATACACAAATAGCATTAAGATTGTGTTTCTGATTAAATAAAGCAGTAATTGATGTCATAAACTCACGAGTATGCTTGATTTAAAGCTCAGAAGCTCTACCTTACACAAGTAAAAATCACAAACGACACTTGTAAACTAAATACATTTATATACAGATTTATTCATTTATGTGTAATATGGTTTTTTTTTTCCCAAATGGATTATGAATCTTAAATACAAGGAGCTCTAAAAGATTTTCAGAATTTTTACAACTCTTTTGCTTTAGACCTTCTACAAATGTTAAATCTTCAAATAAAATGTTACGGTACATTCACACGAGGCATCAGCGTCGATGCTTGATGGAGGGATTGTCTGAAGCTTGGTGCTGATGTGACCGTCATAGTGACAACAGCCAATCACATTAGTTAACCCTTCTTGGGAACTCCACGCTGCGCCCCCCTAGGGGTCATATTGGGGAATGCAGCCTGCATGACTGGTGTCTGAAGCACATGTGAAAGAACGCCAATCTATTGGTCCACCTGGCCCATGACGTCATAGACGGGGTGTCCGGAAGTATAAAAGGGCACCTGCTGAATACGTCATCCACTTTTTTTTTCTATAACACTTATTCATTCACGAATGAAACACCATTACTGTGTGCAGGTTTCAAGCACATCCCTAGTAACGTGCATATACTGCTGGAATATTTATAGTGTGCAGTGTACAGAGCGTAATGTAGTGCATATGCAACTATGCTAACATCTAAATATATAGACTCAGAGCTAAAAATGTATAACCGTGGGGTATTTTCCCCCTTCAAACTGAATAGTAGCTTCACCATGTTGTTTCGCTACAGTCGCTCATGTTGGCAAAGCGAGAGAAGTGAATCTAAAAGGATAACACACAGAGAGCTTTGTTAAACAAGGGAACTTTTTGGCAACAACCACACAGCTCCGGCAGATTTAAAGCTCTGAGCTCAAGAGTACATATGGAGCAATGAGCCGACCGCTGCTTGGGGAAAACCACTCAAACTTCACCCAGCTGACAGGAGAACAGACAATGTCAGAGTTGTCTGACCAGCTGGAAGATTCTGCACCGCTTAATCTCAGACATATTTGCAGAAAGTCTCTCAAGGTGCTGGGGTATAAAGATCTTAGTGTAAGAGCAGCTAAAACAAAAACCTGTAGGTGTTCTATTAGTTGAAAAGCATTATCCACTAATAGCTTTGAAGAGTGAAACTATAACTCATTTTCTAGAACATTTGGATTGCAGGATTTATTTTATATTGTGTGGCAGATAAGAAGTGAAGCTTTCCTCTCAGTGTGCCATATGGACATCAGGCTGTGGTGTTCTGAACCGTAGCCTGCTCCCAAATTAATTAAATCGTTAATTTGTAGCACAAGGGAACATTTGAAACTTGTTTAACTCATGTCACAGTCTGTCGTATTCAAGTTTATTTGAACATGTCTGTCATGATGTCGGCCTAATGCTATCATGCAAGCCTGACATAATGTGTCGTGACAGTCTGTGAAACGTCGTCTTAATTGAGCCGCTTGCGGAAGGTCAGCTGAACCTTTGATGAAATCCTGAGAAACAGAGTTCAAAGGGAAAGGCTTTGACGCCACGTACGCCTGTAGCTGTATTAAGATTTGTGAAAATAACTACGACGGTAGCTAAAGCAAAAATCACAGAGACAAATTAATTAGTTAAATGGATGGGTCCACATCTGAGGTGAAGTCATATCGGAAAATTGTCATTTCTAACCCAGTTTTACAATCGGTGCGTAAATGGACTTCTGTGTTGCAGTTGCAGCTAAAATTCAATAACCGCACAGTAATCACTTTACCCTTTAGAAAATTATTGATCTGGACACAGTTGTCTCTGCCTGACTTGATATCAGAGTCGGATATTCCTATGGGTGCTAATCTAGCATCACCAAAGCCTCTCTTGCCTCACTTCTGAGCAGAAAAGTTGAGGGGCCTCAGAGACGAGCAGTTTATTAGCACAGCTTCCACGGCAACTACAAAGGTGGGTACTAAAAATACTCAGCAGTGGCTGTACAAAGCGCACACCTCTCCTGCATGCAAGAAATCTGTAAATGATACTTCACAGCGCTGAGGATCTTCTCTGACGATGGAGTGATTCAGGCATGATGGCATGAAGAATGTCAACTAGTGGCTTCAAGTGTGTTCGTCACACAATCGCTGATATTGTGGCGGTTTCTACTTTTCTTCTCGACACAAGTTGATATGCGTGCAAGTTGCATGGTGCTCTCTATACTGACCTGGGTGATGTCAACTGCCACCTTCAGAATTATTAGCATACTGCCTGCTGTTTGAGACTATGTGAAAAAGCATTTTGCATTACGCATAATCTAAATATTTCAATGTATGCTGCGTGGTTGTTACATGACTTCACATTATTATTCCACATTTGTGGAAATGTCTTTATAAATATCTTAACTTTTGGCAATTGAATCAGATGAGTCAGGAAAGTATTATTAAAGAGAGACAAAGAGATATTGCTTCTTGTTAATTCCTCTCAATGGAAATGAAAGGTTAAGTCAAGTGTATTTACAGCAATACAGTATTGATCATTTTACCAAATGAACATGAAACTGTTCTGTGCACACAAAAATATACATTCTGTGTATACATTCTTTTTCTAAACATAATATGCCTTCTGAACACAATATTATTAATGTGTTTTTGAGAGTTTAATTGCGGTCAAACCATTTTTAGTTTTTGGCCCCAATTTAAGATATAAAGTATGATGTCCTTCATTTATGGCTGAATTTATTGTTTAAACACTCTAGATCTGAGCAAGCATCTCTTTACATTCTCGGCATGATTGTTGCTTAGACGACTAATGATTGAGTCAGTACATCCAAACACATCAGAATTGATCGAAATGCATGCAGTATAGTTTGTTTTCCTCATTAGTAAAGTGTGATACATGAAGAAATGGATAGTACTTTTGACATTATACAACTGAAATGACATGCACTAATAAGATATCTCTAATCATATCAGTGGCCTATATAAAACTCTTTATATAGTATTTTAAAAATACGGGGGTTTCTCTCTCATGGGTCTCACATATTTCAAATAATAATATTACTACTACTACTACTAATAAAAGTCATAATTAAAGGTTTTCTTTATATAGCACTTTTTCTGTGCTCAAGGTGCTGTACAAAACATAAAAAGTACAACAAAACAAGCAAATAGCAACACTTTTGAAGTATAATAACACCATAACTTATATATCCGAGTTTATGAATGGTAACATTATGATTAGGCCTAATATTATTTAGATTATTGCTAGACACTAAAGACAATGTCAAATGATCATTCAAAAAAAAATTTGAACTACAGTAGTTCTTGAAATTGGAATGAATTCACAAAAATGAATCAGATTTCCCAATATGAGATAGAAAGCATACATTGTTGAAGAATCCATATGATTGCTACTTCAGTTCACTTGACTGTGAAGATTTGCACGCAAAACAATGCGACAAAAATAGCCATGTAGCATTTGTCACACTCCTTGATGGAAAAAAGAAGCTTGTTACTGGGAATATAATATTTTCAAAACAGCTGAACTACTGGCATGTTACAAAAAATGTAGTTAAAGTAAGTATCATTGGCACTTTAATTACAGTAGTTACTACCAACACTGGTGTCAAACATACTGTATAACAAATGACATAATACTGTATTAAATGTCTGTAATATGGAAATAAATTACCTAAAGAATGTAAAACAACAGTGGTTGAAAGACATAAAAATATTGGAAAATGCACAAGTGAATAGAAACAGAATTCCTGCTGTGGAATGCCTTTTTTGTGCCATCTCTCTTATATGCCAGTGATATCATACTTATCATAGCAGACAAGCTGCCTTAGCATACATATTGTGCCTCCATTCAGAGTCTCTGGGGAGAGCAAACATGTATGTTAAAAATACATCACCTCAATCTGAATCAGTCTATGGCCTCATGTCGAGACTCCTGAATCTAGAGGAAGTAGAGTAATCCTCTTAACATACAGGCAGTGACACTGATGAGCTCAGAAACATTTTCAGAAAAAAATGAACACAGGCCAGGTCTGTACATAAATTACAGGGAAAGGGTGGTGCTATTTTGCTAAGGTGAATAAAAGTGATTTATAATTTGTTTTAAAATCTCACATTCATCACTGCAGGAATGTTCATCTGAGGGGAAAAAAGCAGATGTATAATCTCTATCAATATTCAGAGTGGGTATGTCAGAGTAACAGATTAATGTTTTGCTACTTGAACAAGAAAAACAAATCAATTGTGACGCTGAAGCATAATAAAGTGAGTGGGGGAGACACCAAAAATTAATCAACAATATTGATTGTCTAAAAGCCATTTCACATTCACAGCAACACACAGGCAGACAGTCTTTCACATCAAAAGGGGTTTAATGAATGTATTGCCTTATGAATGTAAAGTATATTTAAATTATATTGTAATAATTATATACATATTCGAATGAATAAACAATTATAAATATTTAAATAATGTTTAATACTTTGCCTTAATTTAGCTTAAGTATAATAAAATTATACTACAAGTTACATAAATATTATAATAAAATAAATATTAAAATATCAAAATAAATTTTTTTTTAATGAACCTCTTGCCTTATGTTTAAGTATATTTAAATTATAAATAATAAATGTGTTAGAATGAATTTACATTATAATAGTCTATTACTGTTTATTTTGTGAGAACATCATATTCCTTCCTCAACTGGACAAGCAAGATCCCCCATAAAGATGTCTAAGGGTATATTTTAAATTGCTTGTATTTTTAATCAACATTTCCAAGTATTCCCATTTCCATGTTCTCGGGGGTATTGTCAGCAATTATAGAGGTGAAACTGGTGTGGAGAAACCCCAACACATCCGCGTCCTCTAAGGATGAGTTGTGTACTGCATGCAATAGTTTTGTCATTGTTTAATATCCACACACCATGAGAAAAGTCAGCATAGGAAACATGCCAGCTGCCATGTTCCTCTGGAAAACCCTAAATCCTTTCAAGTGGTTTAAAATTCAAATTGCACCAAATCATTCATTACATGCGTGTGATTCAGTGAATACTCCCAGAAAGCATTTTTAGAGGCGAATGAGACAAATGTGATGTAAGACGCAGTAACCCAATACAAATCTAAAAGATTTGTATGTGTTCTGTTTACTGAACATTGTCACATTATTTGGTGGATTCCATAGCACGTTTCACAGAGTTCCGCCTCAGCTATCTAAATTATGCATGGCAGAATGAAATAAATAAAATCTTCCTTTTTTTAACAAACCATTAAAAATCAGAAATTGCACCAGCAGAGTGCAAGTCAGACTTACTCAGAACTCAACTCCTATAATATGCTACCAATTAATAACATATGTGCTCGTAAGTAAACCTACCCATCTCTGCTGGGATCTATCCTGTAACAATTTACTGGCTGTTTTTCAGACTTCTTACCATGAGTCCAGGGTTAAAAGCGTCCTTTTCCTCTGAGGCAGCAGGGATTTTTATCGTTTTTGCATCAACAGGGACTATATGATAGCATCTCCCCCAGAGCTCTGCCCTATCTTAGTTCATCTCATCCATCTACCACTGAAGGGAGTGCTGATCCTCTCGGCTGGAGCGTTTGGAGGTGTTCATGCACAGCTGTGGATAATGGAATATTTGTACCTCCCAAAGACAAACATACTGACCACAGACATATACATTGCAATAATACCCCCTGGGCAAAACAGCAAAAAAACAAACACTTAAAGAGCTTTCAACAGGCGGAGATCTTCTCCGACCTTAAAGGCCCGGCTCCAGGGACCCGCCTCAGTCGGTGGTTCGGTCTTAAGCTAAGAAGATGTGAAAAAAACGCTTCAGGATATCAAAGATTGTGCCAGGCCTTTCGGCCTTGACTTTTCCATTCACCAAAGATTCTCTGACTCAAACTGGTTCTTTTCATCGACCCGAATTCAGCAAAGATCTACGGGAAGCTTTAAGATTTGCATCAGGAATCTCTTTCAGACCGCCGAGGCTCGCTAAGTATCAAACTTAGTCTTATTAATTGATACATTTAAGTATCAGTTACACCTTTTTACAAAGGTGTGTTTGAACTCAGTATCTGACGTATCCCTGAAGGCTTTGATCTGTTTAATATACATGCAAAGTGTTCCATAAAATCCATTCTTTATGCCTCTTTCTATGCTGAGTTAAACTTTAACCCTTTCCTATACCAACTGTATGTGTGTGTGTGTGTGTGTGTATGTGTATGTTAGACCAGTTTATGTGTTTATGTAGTATGTTAGACTAGTTTAAGTGTTTATGTAGTTAATAAAACCTTACTTGTATCACACTTGACGTGTTCATTGTTTGCTCATAACCGGAGTCAATAATCATGCAGATTTACGTTACAAGCTTATAGAATTGTACAGTAAGAAAGTTATTTCCCTTAACCAGGAAATTAACGTTCTTAGAATTGACAAGACAGTTGCCCCTGAGTGGTCAGCTAAATATCTACAGCGATTCTAAAATATGAATAGTTAATTATAACTAGTTATGGTTAATTATTCATATTTCCCCATGAGCTGATTCGCTACAAACACTAAGAGGATCTTGTACCATCCATCAGTGACAAATGTACTGCTGTCAGATTTAACTTCTTTTTTATTGTTAATGTCTCTCTCAAGGTGCAATGTCTTTCTTCTTAGATTATGATGGATCAATATCAGTTGAGATTTATGTTTAGTGATGTCTAAATGTACTTTTTGTTATGAAAGTGCTCTGTAATTGCTGGGTTCCTGTGTGTCTGCTGTAGCAGCAGAGGCCCTGTGCTGTCTTTAAAATGCCTCTCATTGATGCAAGATCTAAATACTTCATGTAGCCTATATATAATCATGGTTAGTTTTCATCCCGTGCCAACGAGACTGCTCTGGTATCCATTCAAAGTACTGGCAGCTGTTTCAATAAATAAATAATTCAGGACTTTGGTGATTTATAAATCAATAATTAATTATGGTTGATAACCAATAAATCACTCATGTTGAAATTTGATATCATTTTGTCTTAAATTAAAAATAACATTTTATAAACTAACCATTTTAAAGGCTACAAGTGAATTTAGATATCACTGATTTTGACATTTGTTAAAGATTACATCCAATGGTAGTAACAAACAAATAGCATATTTCATACTTAAGTTCAGTTGCTGTCTTATTTTTTTTTAAGTGAAGTATAATAAACTTGGTTGTGTCAGTCATTTCAATTTAAAGGTGCCATAGAATGGAAAACTGTATTTACCTTGGCATAGTTTAATAAAAAAAGTTCTGTACATGGAAAAGACATACCGTGAGCCTCAAACACCATTGTTTCCTCCTTCTTATGTAAATCTTGTGCATTCAAAAGACCACTTGAAAAATAGGCGAATCAGAACATAACACCGACTGTGACGTGACGTGAATATGTACGCCCCCAACATTTGCATATACCCGCCCATGTTCTAGGCCAGCCAGACCTGCACAGCCAAATCATCAGAAGTTCTGCTGGTATTGTGAAGAAACAATGTGTGGACAACAGCGAAAATGGCAGATTATGGAAATAAATGTTATGTTACAGGCTGTGCAGGGGAAGTGAAGTCCAGGGATGGGTTGGTGTCTGTATTCAGAAAGGCACGGAAAGCAAATAACGCATGCACTAAAGGGACATGGTTAGCTTCTTGCCAATCAGAGCAGAGCTCAACATTATTATTCATGATGCTTCCAAATAAGGTAAAAACAGACCATTTCATTCTAGGGACAAATCCTAGGGTTGTAAATGGACATGTAAAACCATTTCTGGAGATTTTTTGCCCTTACCTAAGCCACATACCTTCTATGTAGATATCAGAGAACAATTTAAAGGGGTCATATGATGCGATTTCAAGTTTTCCTTTCTCTTTGGAGTGTTACAAGCTGATTGTGCATAGATAAGATCCCTGAAGTTGCAAAGACTAAAGTCTCAAAACCAAAGAGATATTTCTTATGTAAATCTTGTGCATGCAAAAGACCACTGAAAAATAGGCGAATCAGAACATAACACAGACTGTGACGTTACAGTCGGGATCACTAATATGTACGCCCCCAACATTTGCATATACCCGCCCATGTTCTAGGCCAGCCAGACCTGCACAGCCAAATCATCAGAAGTTCTGCTGGTATTGTGAAGAAACAATGTGTGGACAACAGCGAAAATGGCAGATTATGGAAATAAATGTTATGTTACAGGCTGTGCAGGGGAAGTGAAGTCCAGGGATGGGTTGGTGTCTGTATTCAGAAAGGCACGGAAAGCAAATAACGCATGCACTAAAGGGACATGGTTAGCTTCTTGCCAATCAGAGCAGAGCTCAACATTATTATTCATGATGCTTCCAAATAAGGTAAAAACAGACCATTTCATTCTAGGGACAAATCCTAGGGTTGTAAATGGACATGTAAAACCATTTCTGGAGATTTTTTGCCCTTACCTAAGCCACATACCTTCTATGTAGATATCAGAGAACAATTTAAAGGGGTCATATGATGCGGAGAGAGAGAGAGAGAGAGGGGGGGAAGTCACATCACAGTGGAGTCAGATGTCTTAACCGTGGTTTGTGTGCTGCAAACACATACCAGCGTCATCACTGTGTCTGTCACGCAACTCTGTTCCCCTTTCGGGCTTGAACTGATGGTAAAACTAATGACATTATTTACTGTCTTTACATTTATTTGGAAAGATGAAGCTCGCGATTATGGTAAGGGGCGTTACATTTCAGACGAGTGCTTGCGGTGTTCGGCCAATCACAATGCACTGGGTCAGTTGGCCAATCAGAGCAGACTGCGCTTGTCGGAAGGAGGGACTTTGTAGAAAACGAAGCGTTTGAGAGAGGCGGGGCATAGAGGACCTACAATAATGTACAGTATTTGAAAAAGAATGTGTTTTTTGAACATTAAAGCATGTCAACATATTCTGTTACACCAAATACACAAAATAATGATCTTTAAAAAAGCATCATATGACCCCTTTAAAATATTGTATCAATGCATTCTATGGCACCTTTAAATTATATTAAACTGACTTTTGAAAAAAAAAAAGTTGTTTTGTTTATAAAGTTGTCACCAAAACTTATTTTGGTGAGTTAATAAACATAAGAGTTAATTAACATAAGCTGCCACGACATACTGATCATATAATTTTTACAGTGTTTTTTAAAGTTTCACTTTACAGGTACCTAACAGGATACAGTACTTCACCCAAAATAAATAAATAAATACTGGCTTATTTAATAAAAAATAAAATAAAATACATATTTATCAAAATAGACAAAAAAATACACATTTATCAAAATATTTTATTTTATGCTCAGCTTAAAGTAAATCATACAGGTTTGGAACAACATGAGGTTGTGTAAAAGATTGTGAGAAAAGACAGAATTTTCATTTTTTTTGTTCCTTGAAGTCAGTGTTCAACAACATCAAAGGTAATCTAAGTGTTAAAAAAGGGTAAATTAATTAAATATTAAAAATAAGTGTGCATGTATATAAGCAGGATCGATAACCAGTATGGTGCAGAGATACTGTGCAACCTACAAAAATCTAAAGCAACCTTAATCTATCAGCTTGCTAAATGTACAATATTCTGGGTCAGTGCTATAGGGTAATGCCACTAGAAATCTTTCAATGAATGATAATGAAGTGTGGGTAAAGATCAGAGCTGGAAACCCAGATTGAAACTGAAGAGAAAGCGAAACGTGATCTGTGGAATGGTTGGGTTTCTGTATTACCATTGTGCCCATGTGCAATGCACTTAACCCCAGGTTACTCCAGGGGCTGTGCTCCCTATCAAGTGTACTGTAAATTGCATTGGATAAAAAGCATCTGCACATAATTTAATAATATTGTTTCTATATTGCCGACAGCTAACAAAGTGTCTAGAACCAAGAGTGGAGAAATTCTGTAAATATGCAAATAAAGGAGCTTTGTATAGTAGTCATGCTGTAACCCAAGCAGCACACTAAGTTGAACAGTCGTGGTATTCAAGTCCCAGAAGAGGATATGACAGAGAGGAATATATCAAGTGACAGGAAGTGAGAAAATAACTATATTAATGATGAAAGAGCTCCAACTGTGTGTCTTTTCAAGCTCTGTGTGCCTGCCCTTAAATGAAACATCACAAGCTATGAATATACCACGTATATGTGAGTCAATAAAATGAATTGACTGGAGAGTAAAAGCACTTAGAACAATTCAATATGCAAGATGATCAACTATGTGCACTACAGTGGCACATATTATTTCACAACCCAATTCAAATAGCACTTACATTATGATCTTTCACTTCTTTTCATCGGAAGTAAAATAAATACAGTGAAGCTATGGAATTTATGTACCGCAAAAAAAACATTTCTCTTATTGGCTATTTTTATTCTGTTTGCCAGTAATCATATCTAAACATTGTTTAAACAAGATGGATTACACAGCTCTGAAATACCTGATTCTGATTGGTCAATCACAGCATGATTTAGGGGTCCAACATTTATATATAATTTATATATAAAAAGTCAACTAAAATGTATATTCCATGTCCATGTATTTATCTATTTTGTAAGTAAGAATTCAGTAAATAACCCCCTTTTGGGGATACAAAACCCCACTGCTTCTCATTACCTTGACTGTACATTATCCCGTTTTACGTAAGCTAAATTGTGTAAGATTATAATTTGTTTCAGAGAACATTGAAGGAAAAACATTGTTTTTATCCCACTGGCATTTTTTCCACTTGTTTCAAGCATAAACCTCACTACAACAATTTGCCAGTGGGGCTCTTAATTCAACACATATTCTCTGTAAACAAGCATTATCATATGCAATTTTCCTTCCAAATAAATGAATCTTGTTTTAAAGATGCTTAGATATTTGTACTGGAAAACAAGCCAAAAATACTGAAATGGTTTGTCACAGACTGATGGGTTTTTTTCTCCAATTCGGTCCAGTTGACTAGTTCTAACATACCAAATAGTAATTGTGGAAACCTGTGTCAGTACAAAAATAGCAGCACTCATAAGCGCAGAGCAAATCAGCCCTTTATGAATATACTGTGAGCTGTGGCAACGATTACACCAGGCAGCTAAGTAAAGCTGCAATTACCTGACATCCCCAAGAGATCTGGAAAAATGCCCACTTGTGAACGTAGCACAACAAATTCATTTCATGATTGTCAGTGTATCTGTTCATACAACAATTACCACTATGTTAATGAAATCATCATCACTAAATGATCTCAATGGGCACAACTGCTACACTGATGGGGGACTTGTGGCATATGCCTGACGGCAATAAATTCTCCAGCAAAAACATGCTTGGGGAAAGAAAATATATACTTTGCCTGCTTATGCAACAATATGTGTCTACTGATGTACAGCCGGTGCATGAAGTGGGACAGTACTCACAGGAACAGAGTACCAGTGATTCTGGGCTACTCTGTTCAGTAACGGTAATTATTCTTAGATACCACCAGCTCTCATAAACTGTCGACACTATCTTCTGTTCTTGCTTGACAAGACGGTCCTGCCCTCTTGCTCCCACTAGACAAAGACTGTTAGTCACTCAAGCCAGAGATTTAACTTTCATCGCTGAAGTTGGTGCATATTGTAGCTTAATCTAGGGAAGCTCTATCTATTCACAGACTGAAGGTAATGAATAGTGGCCTATATATTAAACTATTATGGTCAATCGATATGGATTTTTGATGGCCAATGCAGGTATCTTACAGAGCAAGGTGGTCGAAGGCCAGTATATTTAATATAACAGCAGATTATTTAAAGATAGTGAATAACACACACTGCTAAATTTGAAAAAGTCATTTAAACTTGATAGAAAAAAACAGTCAAGTAAATATATATTCATACTTTAGATAGCGACTTTGCTTTTAAATATCTGTATGTACTGTATGTCTTAAGTATAAATAATGAAATAATATTTTCCACTCAAGCTCTGCGTACAGCCATGTAGTGAGGAAGATTGATTGTACTAATATCTGTTGAGTGGTTACTGCGACTAGAATATGATTTTGTGGAATATCTACTTCAAATGTCATTTCATTAAGCGCAGAGGCAGCTCTTCTCATGATTTTCAATACAGCATCTAGGATTTGGGGCTTAATAGATTATAAAAAAGCCAGTGACATAAGCAGAGGTCACAGGAGACAGATGGTGCAGTAAAGGGGGAGATAGAGAGAGAAAGACACAAGGAATCAGATGGCAGCGTGTTCAGGACTGAGTGCCTTCCTTGGTATTGACAGCAGATCAATGCCTGTGGTCGTGTATGGAGGGTATGTGTGGATATAAACAATACAGCCAAATGCTGTGATGAAGGTGACTGTTTGAAGATGACCCTGATTCGGCTGGAAAGCATCCCCCTCTCGTGCCCTTTGTGCTCAGCGAGCATGAGATATCACATTCAAACACAGAAAGGAGGCGTCAGCCTTCAAATCCACGCCAAAATCAAGAGGAGGAGAGAAAGAGAAATCAATGCAAGGCAACCTGGAAGAAAACAGGAAGCTACTCACTATCTCTCCCTGATGCAACCAATACCTAAAGTGATAGCCAGTGCTTGGGCTGCAGTCCCAGTCTCAGACAGACTGATCAATGCCTGGTGTCCCGCATTAACTCCAGGACCCACGTTTCTTCTGCCAGACTGAACACGATACTCTGTGGTCAAAGAGTTTCATCTTACAATTCATCTCGCAACAATGAAAATGTTTGATCGGGAGAATCCATCTCCGGTCTAGACTTGGGTATCCACAGAAACTTTTTCCTACAGAGGGTTTCTTGACGGTTCTTTTCAGTCCATTTACTACAAGAAAACTGTGCAGATTTTTCATGGTTCAGTAATCATGGATGTGGCATGGTTTGTTAAATGATTGGTGAACTGCTATTAGGCGTACACAGATTTAAAAAAAATTGTGCCAATAACCAATTTTTATTTTTAAGTCAATGAAACAACTAGCAACAGAACTCGGTCATGACTTTATTTTAAGGTCCAATTCTCGCTATTAACAAACCATTAGCTATGTCTTTTGCCTCAATAAACTACTAATTTGCTGTGTATTAATACCTAGTAAGTAGTGATGTTACGTTCTGTGCCGAGGCTTCAGAGCGTGTGTCGAGAAATCCCGGCAGCTTTCAGTGAAGCGCATATCGAGGCTTTTATTGCTTTAGAGCAATGATGTAATTGATGATGTCCGAAGCCTCGCTAAGCCAGACTGGTTCAGGAAGCGGTTCGAATATTGTAAATTCACAGTCTTCTGCCCTGTTAAACTCAGCCACTTTCCAGTTTGGCTCAAGCTCCTGCCCCTTTAATCACCAACGCTAAAGTGCACTTTGGATCCTAAACCCCGAAACTTGATTTCTACCAAAGACTATAGATATACAAAGATGGTTCACTCCTATTACTTATGATTGGGAGAAACTACAGTCATGGACAAAAGTTTTGGCAGTGACATATTTTGTGTTTTGCAAAGTTTGCTGCTTAAGCTGTTGTGGTGTTCATTTACATTGCTAGATTAGTGTGAAGATTCATCAGATGCATTTTAAATAATTGCTAAAAGCTTCAATGGCCAAAAAAATTACTTTTCACAAAAAAACTAATTTCACTATTTTTTTTATCCTGACACAAAATGACCAGCTAACATTAATTGACTAATCATATCAGCAGCACATGTGAAAGTGTGAATGAGTACTTGTCAAGTAAAATCACTATCATACTAATTAGACTGTAAGAGCAGACTGATTGCTAGAAAAGGAGGGAAGAAGGGCTTCCAATCATTCTGTTCTTGTTAGCAATGTTTACCTCCAAAGAAACACATGCAGCCATCGTCGCTTTGCATCAAAATTACCACACATGCAAGGAAATTGCTACAAAAAGTATAGTTAAAATTATTTTATTTGATTAAGCTCCCTTCCGACTGTTTGGGACATCAGGAAAATCGATTGTTCGGAGAAGAAAAGTTACCATGAGTCCTGTGTTGTGCCAACAGTGAAGCATCCTGAGACCATCCATGTGTGGGGTTGCTTTTCAAAAACACTGGTAGGAATAAAGAATGGTATCAAAATGTCCAGCAAACGCAGCTTCTTCCAAATGATCCATGAGCAATTTGGTGATGATCCATGCATTTTCCAGCATGATGGAGCACCATGTCACAAAGAAAGAGTGATAAAGAAGTGGCTCGAAGATCATTACATTGAAATTTTGGATCCGTGGCCAGGCAACTCCCCGGATCTCAATCCCACAGAGAACCTGTGGTCAGTCCTTAATAGACGTGTGGACAAGCAGAAGCATACAAATTGTGATCAACTCTGAGAACTAATAAGGCAAGAATGGATTGCCATCAGTCAGGATTTGACCCAGAAGCTAATATTCAGCCTGCCAGAGCGAATTGTAGAGGTTATGAAGAACACTGTAAATATTGACTCATTATATATTTTTTGCCGATAAAAGCCTTTAAAACTTATCTAGTGACGTTCGGGCAGAACAGAGAGCTAACAACCACCTGCTGCTCTCCTGCTTACGTTACAAACTTATAGAATTGTACAGTAAGAAAGTTATTTCCTTTAACCAGGAAATTAACGTTCTTAGAATTGACAAGACAGTTGACCCTGAGTGGTCAGCTAAATATCTACAGTGGATCTAAAATATGAATAGTTAATTATAACTAGTTATGGTTAACTATTCATATTTCCCCATGAGCTGATCCGCTACACTTATGATATGCGTATCATTGTTTTTCAGTATACCATAGAAACGTGTGGAAAAATAATCTACAACTACTGAAGCAGCAAACTTTGCAAAACACAAAATTTATGTCACTGCCAAAACTTTTCACCCCTGCCTGGACCTTTGCCTTGTACCTGGATTATCCCTCTTGCCTTGCCATTAATATACCTGTTTGCCTTTTTCTGACCTATGCCTGTTTTTGACCATGTCTCTGTTAATAAAGCCTTGCAGATGGATTCGCACGCTTCCTGTGTTCTCTCCGTAACAGAATACGTGGCCACACAAGGATCCAGCGGCTTTCCTGAACGACACTGGCCAGGTATGGACACAGCAAGACTGTTATTCTACATTTATGAGTATTTAGATCTTGCATGTTTCTCTGATCTGCCAGACTGTGTGCTGATAGACTTTTTTTGTGAGGGCATTAACCAACCGCTCAAATCGCGACAAATAGGTGAGAGTCCCCTCTAAGTGATTTTATGGACTATGCTTTTTTGACTGTTGGTTCAACGTTCACTGTGGGCGTCACGGAGGAACGCGACCTCGCACTCACTCGTGTAATGGCAGCCACACTAGAGCACACTCACAAAATGGCAAACACAACAGCGCCCCGTTATGTCAGTTGTTCAGTATATCCAGTTGTTCTTCATGAGTCAAGTGAAATCACAGTTGATCGTCATGAGGGAAGTCAAGTCACAGCTGATCTTCATGAACCAAGTCAAGTCACAGCTGATCTTCATGAACCAAGTCAAGTCACAGTTGTTCTTCATGAACCAAGTCAAGTCACAGTTGATCGTCACGAACCAAGTCAAGTCACAGTTGATCGTCACGAATCAAGTCAAGTCACAGTTGATCGTCACGAATCAAGTCAAGTCACAGTTGATCGTCACGAATCAAGTCAAGTCACAGTTGATCGTCACGAATCAAGTCATGTCACAGTTGATCGTCACGAATCAAGTCAAGTCACAGTTGATCGTCACGAATCAAGTCAAGTCACAGTTGATCGTCACGAATCAAGTCATGTCACAGTTGATCGTCACGAATCAAGTCATGTCACAGTTGATCGTCACGAATCAAGTCATGTCACAGTTGATCGTCACGAATCAAGTCATGTCACAGTTGATCGTCACGAATCAAGTCATGTCACAGTTGATCGTCACGAATCAAGTCATGTCACAGTTGATCGTCACGAATCAAGTCATGTCACAGTTGATCGTCACGAATCAAGTCATGTCACAGTTGATCGTCACGAATCAAGTCATGTCACAGTTGATCGTCACGAATCAAGTCATGTCACAGTTGATCGTCACGAATCAAGTCATGTCACAGTTGATCGTCACGAATCAAGTCATGTCACAGTTGATCGTCACGAATCAAGTCATGTCACAGTTGATCGTCACGAATCAAGTCATGTCACAGTTGATCGTCACGAATCAAGTCATGTCACAGTTGATCGTCACGAATCAAGTCATGTCACAGTTGATCGTCACGAATCAAGTCATGTCACAGTTGATCGTCACGAATCAAGTCATGTCACAGTTGATCGTCACGAATCAAGTCATGTCACAGTTGATCGTCACGAATCAAGTCATGTCACAGTTGATCGTCACGAATCAAGTCATGTCACAGTTGATCGTCACGAATCAAGTCATGTCACAGTTGATCGTCACGAATCAAGTCATGTCACAGTTGATCGTCACGAATCAAGTCATGTCACAGTTGATCGTCACGAATCAAGTCATGTCACAGTTGATCGTCACGAATCAAGTCATGTCACAGTTGATCGTCACGAATCAAGTCATGTCACAGTTGATCGTCACGAATCAAGTCATGTCACAGTTGATCGTCACGAATCAAGTCATGTCACAGTTGATCGTCACGAATCAAGTCATGTCACAGTTGATCGTCACGAATCAAGTCATGTCACAGTTGATCGTCACGAATCAAGTCATGTCACAGTTGATCGTCACGAATCAAGTCATGTCACAGTTGATCGTCACGAATCAAGTCATGTCACAGTTGATCGTCACGAATCAAGTCATGTCACAGTTGATCGTCACGAATCAAGTCATGTCACAGTTGATCGTCACGAATCAAGTCATGTCACAGTTGATCGTCACGAATCAAGTCATGTCACAGTTGATCGTCACGAATCAAGTCATGTCACAGTTGATCGTCACGAATCAAGTCATGTCACAGTTGATCGTCACGAATCAAGTCATGTCACAGTTGATCGTCACGAATCAAGTCATGTCACAGTTGATCGTCACGAATCAAGTCATGTCACAGTTGATCGTCACGAATCAAGTCATGTCACAGTTGATCGTCACGAATCAAGTCATGTCACAGTTGATCGTCACGAATCAAGTCATGTCACAGTTGATCGTCACGAATCAAGTCATGTCACAGTTGATCGTCACGAATCAAGTCATGTCACAGTTGATCGTCACGAATCAAGTCATGTCACAGTTGATCGTCACGAATCAAGTCATGTCACAGTTGATCGTCACGAATCAAGTCATGTCACAGTTGATCGTCACGAATCAAGTCATGTCACAGTTGATCGTCACGAATCAAGTCATGTCACAGTTGATCGTCACGAATCAAGTCATGTCACAGTTGATCGTCACGAATCAAGTCATGTCACAGTTGATCGTCACGAATCAAGTCATGTCACAGTTGATCGTCACGAATCAAGTCATGTCACAGTTGATCGTCACGAATCAAGTCATGTCACAGTTGATCGTCACGAATCAAGTCATGTCACAGTTGATCGTCACGAATCAAGTCATGTCACAGTTGATCGTCACGAATCAAGTCATGTCACAGTTGATCGTCACGAATCAAGTCATGTCACAGTTGATCGTCACGAATCAAGTCATGTCACAGTTGATCGTCACGAATCAAGTCATGTCACAGTTGATCGTCACGAATCAAGTCATGTCACAGTTGATCGTCACGAATCAAGTCATGTCACAGTTGATCGTCACGAATCAAGTCATGTCACAGTTGATCGTCACGAATCAAGTCATGTCACAGTTGATCGTCACGAATCAAGTCATGTCACAGTTGATCGTCACGAATCAAGTCATGTCACAGTTGATCGTCACGAATCAAGTCATGTCACAGTTGATCGTCACGAATCAAGTCATGTCACAGTTGATCGTCACGAATCAAGTCATGTCACAGTTGATCGTCACGAATCAAGTCATGTCACAGTTGATCGTCACGAATCAAGTCATGTCACAGTTGATCGTCACGAATCAAGTCATGTCACAGTTGATCGTCACGAATCAAGTCATGTCACAGTTGATCGTCACGAATCAAGTCATGTCACAGTTGATCGTCACGAATCAAGTCATGTCACAGTTGATCGTCACGAATCAAGTCATGTCACAGTTGATCGTCACGAATCAAGTCATGTCACAGTTGATCGTCACGAATCAAGTCATGTCACAGTTGATCGTCACGAATCAAGTCATGTCACAGTTGATCGTCACGAATCAAGTCATGTCACAGTTGATCGTCACGAATCAAGTCATGTCACAGTTGATCGTCACGAATCAAGTCATGTCACAGTTGATCGTCACGAATCAAGTCATGTCACAGTTGATCGTCACGAATCAAGTCATGTCACAGTTGATCGTCACGAATCAAGTCATGTCACAGTTGATCGTCACGAATCAAGTCATGTCACAGTTGATCGTCACGAATCAAGTCATGTCACAGTTGATCGTCACGAATCAAGTCATGTCACAGTTGATCGTCACGAATCAAGTCATGTCACAGTTGATCGTCACGAATCAAGTCATGTCACAGTTGATCGTCACGAATCAAGTCATGTCACAGTTGATCGTCACGAATCAAGTCATGTCACAGTTGATCGTCACGAATCAAGTCATGTCACAGTTGATCGTCACGAATCAAGTCATGTCACAGTTGATCGTCACGAATCAAGTCATGTCACAGTTGATCGTCACGAATCAAGTCATGTCACAGTTGATCGTCACGAATCAAGTCATGTCACAGTTGATCGTCACGAATCAAGTCATGTCACAGTTGATCGTCACGAATCAAGTCATGTCACAGTTGATCGTCACGAATCAAGTCATGTCACAGTTGATCGTCACGAATCAAGTCATGTCACAGTTGATCGTCACGAATCAAGTCATGTCACAGTTGATCGTCACGAATCAAGTCATGTCACAGTTGATCGTCACGAATCAAGTCATGTCACAGTTGATCGTCACGAATCAAGTCATGTCACAGTTGATCGTCACGAATCAAGTCATGTCACAGTTGATCGTCACGAATCAAGTCATGTCACAGTTGATCGTCACGAATCAAGTCATGTCACAGTTGATCGTCACGAATCAAGTCATGTCACAGTTGATCGTCACGAATCAAGTCATGTCACAGTTGATCGTCACGAATCAAGTCATGTCACAGTTGATCGTCACGAATCAAGTCATGTCACAGTTGATCGTCACGAATCAAGTCATGTCACAGTTGATCGTCACGAATCAAGTCATGTCACAGTTGATCGTCACGAATCAAGTCATGTCACAGTTGATCGTCACGAATCAAGTCATGTCACAGTTGATCGTCACGAATCAAGTCATGTCACAGTTGATCGTCACGAATCAAGTCATGTCACAGTTGATCGTCACGAATCAAGTCATGTCACAGTTGATCGTCACGAATCAAGTCATGTCACAGTTGATCGTCACGAATCAAGTCATGTCACAGTTGATCGTCACGAATCAAGTCATGTCACAGTTGATCGTCACGAATCAAGTCATGTCACAGTTGATCGTCACGAATCAAGTCATGTCACAGTTGATCGTCACGAATCAAGTCATGTCACAGTTGATCGTCACGAATCAAGTCATGTCACAGTTGATCGTCACGAATCAAGTCATGTCACAGTTGATCGTCACGAATCAAGTCATGTCACAGTTGATCGTCACGAATCAAGTCATGTCACAGTTGATCGTCACGAATCAAGTCATGTCACAGTTGATCGTCACGAATCAAGTCATGTCACAGTTGATCGTCACGAATCAAGTCATGTCACAGTTGATCGTCACGAATCAAGTCATGTCACAGTTGATCGTCACGAATCAAGTCATGTCACAGTTGATCGTCACGAATCAAGTCATGTCACAGTTGATCGTCACGAATCAAGTCATGTCACAGTTGATCGTCACGAATCAAGTCATGTCACAGTTGATCGTCACGAATCAAGTCATGTCACAGTTGATCGTCACGAATCAAGTCATGTCACAGTTGATCGTCACGAATCAAGTCATGTCACAGTTGATCGTCACGAATCAAGTCATGTCACAGTTGATCGTCACGAATCAAGTCATGTCACAGTTGATCGTCACGAATCAAGTCATGTCACAGTTGATCGTCACGAATCAAGTCATGTCACAGTTGATCGTCACGAATCAAGTCATGTCACAGTTGATCGTCACGAATCAAGTCATGTCACAGTTGATCGTCACGAATCAAGTCATGTCACAGTTGATCGTCACGAATCAAGTCATGTCACAGTTGATCGTCACGAATCAAGTCATGTCACAGTTGATCGTCACGAATCAAGTCATGTCACAGTTGATCGTCACGAATCAAGTCATGTCACAGTTGATCGTCACGAATCAAGTCATGTCACAGTTGATCGTCACGAATCAAGTCATGTCACAGTTGATCGTCACGAATCAAGTCATGTCACAGTTGATCGTCACGAATCAAGTCATGTCACAGTTGATCGTCACGAATCAAGTCATGTCACAGTTGATCGTCACGAATCAAGTCATGTCACAGTTGATCGTCACGAATCAAGTCATGTCACAGTTGATCGTCACGAATCAAGTCATGTCACAGTTGATCGTCACGAATCAAGTCATGTCACAGTTGATCGTCACGAATCAAGTCATGTCACAGTTGATCGTCACGAATCAAGTCATGTCACAGTTGATCGTCACGAATCAAGTCATGTCACAGTTGATCGTCACGAATCAAGTCATGTCACAGTTGATCGTCACGAATCAAGTCATGTCACAGTTGATCGTCACGAATCAAGTCATGTCACAGTTGATCGTCACGAATCAAGTCATGTCACAGTTGATCGTCACGAATCAAGTCATGTCACAGTTGATCGTCACGAATCAAGTCATGTCACAGTTGATCGTCACGAATCAAGTCATGTCACAGTTGATCGTCACGAATCAAGTCATGTCACAGTTGATCGTCACGAATCAAGTCATGTCACAGTTGATCGTCACGAATCAAGTCATGTCACAGTTGATCGTCACGAATCAAGTCATGTCACAGTTGATCGTCACGAATCAAGTCATGTCACAGTTGATCGTCACGAATCAAGTCATGTCACAGTTGATCGTCACGAATCAAGTCATGTCACAGTTGATCGTCACGAATCAAGTCATGTCACAGTTGATCGTCACGAATCAAGTCATGTCACAGTTGATCGTCACGAATCAAGTCATGTCACAGTTGATCGTCACGAATCAAGTCATGTCACAGTTGATCGTCACGAATCAAGTCATGTCACAGTTGATCGTCACGAATCAAGTCATGTCACAGTTGATCGTCACGAATCAAGTCATGTCACAGTTGATCGTCACGAATCAAGTCATGTCACAGTTGATCGTCACGAATCAAGTCATGTCACAGTTGATCGTCACGAATCAAGTCATGTCACAGTTGATCGTCACGAATCAAGTCATGTCACAGTTGATCGTCACGAATCAAGTCATGTCACAGTTGATCGTCACGAATCAAGTCATGTCACAGTTGATCGTCACGAATCAAGTCATGTCACAGTTGATCGTCACGAATCAAGTCATGTCACAGTTGATCGTCACGAATCAAGTCATGTCACAGTTGATCGTCACGAATCAAGTCATGTCACAGTTGATCGTCACGAATCAAGTCATGTCACAGTTGATCGTCACGAATCAAGTCATGTCACAGTTGATCGTCACGAATCAAGTCATGTCACAGTTGATCGTCACGAATCAAGTCATGTCACAGTTGATCGTCACGAATCAAGTCATGTCACAGTTGATCGTCACGAATCAAGTCATGTCACAGTTGATCGTCACGAATCAAGTCATGTCACAGTTGATCGTCACGAATCAAGTCATGTCACAGTTGATCGTCACGAATCAAGTCATGTCACAGTTGATCGTCACGAATCAAGTCATGTCACAGTTGATCGTCACGAATCAAGTCATGTCACAGTTGATCGTCACGAATCAAGTCATGTCACAGTTGATCGTCACGAATCAAGTCATGTCACAGTTGATCGTCACGAATCAAGTCATGTCACAGTTGATCGTCACGAATCAAGTCATGTCACAGTTGATCGTCACGAATCAAGTCATGTCACAGTTGATCGTCACGAATCAAGTCATGTCACAGTTGATCGTCACGAATCAAGTCATGTCACAGTTGATCGTCACGAATCAAGTCATGTCACAGTTGATCGTCACGAATCAAGTCATGTCACAGTTGATCGTCACGAATCAAGTCATGTCACAGTTGATCGTCACGAATCAAGTCATGTCACAGTTGATCGTCACGAATCAAGTCATGTCACAGTTGATCGTCACGAATCAAGTCATGTCACAGTTGATCGTCACGAATCAAGTCATGTCACAGTTGATCGTCACGAATCAAGTCATGTCACAGTTGATCGTCACGAATCAAGTCATGTCACAGTTGATCGTCACGAATCAAGTCATGTCACAGTTGATCGTCACGAATCAAGTCATGTCACAGTTGATCGTCACGAATCAAGTCATGTCACAGTTGATCGTCACGAATCAAGTCATGTCACAGTTGATCGTCACGAATCAAGTCATGTCACAGTTGATCGTCACGAATCAAGTCATGTCACAGTTGATCGTCACGAATCAAGTCATGTCACAGTTGATCGTCACGAATCAAGTCATGTCACAGTTGATCGTCACGAATCAAGTCATGTCACAGTTGATCGTCACGAATCAAGTCATGTCACAGTTGATCGTCACGAATCAAGTCATGTCACAGTTGATCGTCACGAATCAAGTCATGTCACAGTTGATCGTCACGAATCAAGTCATGTCACAGTTGATCGTCACGAATCAAGTCATGTCACAGTTGATCGTCACGAATCAAGTCATGTCACAGTTGATCGTCACGAATCAAGTCATGTCACAGTTGATCGTCACGAATCAAGTCATGTCACAGTTGATCGTCACGAATCAAGTCATGTCACAGTTGATCGTCACGAATCAAGTCATGTCACAGTTGATCGTCACGAATCAAGTCATGTCACAGTTGATCGTCACGAATCAAGTCATGTCACAGTTGATCGTCACGAATCAAGTCATGTCACAGTTGATCGTCACGAATCAAGTCATGTCACAGTTGATCGTCACGAATCAAGTCATGTCACAGTTGATCGTCACGAATCAAGTCATGTCACAGTTGATCGTCACGAATCAAGTCATGTCACAGTTGATCGTCACGAATCAAGTCATGTCACAGTTGATCGTCACGAATCAAGTCATGTCACAGTTGATCGTCACGAATCAAGTCATGTCACAGTTGATCGTCACGAATCAAGTCATGTCACAGTTGATCGTCACGAATCAAGTCATGTCACAGTTGATCGTCACGAATCAAGTCATGTCACAGTTGATCGTCACGAATCAAGTCATGTCACAGTTGATCGTCACGAATCAAGTCATGTCACAGTTGATCGTCACGAATCAAGTCATGTCACAGTTGATCGTCACGAATCAAGTCATGTCACAGTTGATCGTCACGAATCAAGTCATGTCACAGTTGATCGTCACGAATCAAGTCATGTCACAGTTGATCGTCACGAATCAAGTCATGTCACAGTTGATCGTCACGAATCAAGTCATGTCACAGTTGATCGTCACGAATCAAGTCATGTCACAGTTGATCGTCACGAATCAAGTCATGTCACAGTTGATCGTCACGAATCAAGTCATGTCACAGTTGATCGTCACGAATCAAGTCATGTCACAGTTGATCGTCACGAATCAAGTCATGTCACAGTTGATCGTCACGAATCAAGTCATGTCACAGTTGATCGTCACGAATCAAGTCATGTCACAGTTGATCGTCACGAATCAAGTCATGTCACAGTTGATCGTCACGAATCAAGTCATGTCACAGTTGATCGTCACGAATCAAGTCATGTCACAGTTGATCGTCACGAATCAAGTCATGTCACAGTTGATCGTCACGAATCAAGTCATGTCACAGTTGATCGTCACGAATCAAGTCATGTCACAGTTGATCGTCACGAATCAAGTCATGTCACAGTTGATCGTCACGAATCAAGTCATGTCACAGTTGATCGTCACGAATCAAGTCATGTCACAGTTGATCGTCACGAATCAAGTCATGTCACAGTTGATCGTCACGAATCAAGTCATGTCACAGTTGATCGTCACGAATCAAGTCATGTCACAGTTGATCGTCACGAATCAAGTCATGTCACAGTTGATCGTCACGAATCAAGTCATGTCACAGTTGATCGTCACGAATCAAGTCATGTCACAGTTGATCGTCACGAATCAAGTCATGTCACAGTTGATCGTCACGAATCAAGTCATGTCACAGTTGATCGTCACGAATCAAGTCATGTCACAGTTGATCGTCACGAATCAAGTCATGTCACAGTTGATCGTCACGAATCAAGTCATGTCACAGTTGATCGTCACGAATCAAGTCATGTCACAGTTGATCGTCACGAATCAAGTCATGTCACAGTTGATCGTCACGAATCAAGTCATGTCACAGTTGATCGTCACGAATCAAGTCATGTCACAGTTGATCGTCACGAATCAAGTCATGTCACAGTTGATCGTCACGAATCAAGTCATGTCACAGTTGATCGTCACGAATCAAGTCATGTCACAGTTGATCGTCACGAATCAAGTCATGTCACAGTTGATCGTCACGAATCAAGTCATGTCACAGTTGATCGTCACGAATCAAGTCATGTCACAGTTGATCGTCACGAATCAAGTCATGTCACAGTTGATCGTCACGAATCAAGTCATGTCACAGTTGATCGTCACGAATCAAGTCATGTCACAGTTGATCGTCACGAATCAAGTCATGTCACAGTTGATCGTCACGAATCAAGTCATGTCACAGTTGATCGTCACGAATCAAGTCATGTCACAGTTGATCGTCACGAATCAAGTCATGTCACAGTTGATCGTCACGAATCAAGTCATGTCACAGTTGATCGTCACGAATCAAGTCATGTCACAGTTGATCGTCACGAATCAAGTCATGTCACAGTTGATCGTCACGAATCAAGTCATGTCACAGTTGATCGTCACGAATCAAGTCATGTCACAGTTGATCGTCACGAATCAAGTCATGTCACAGTTGATCGTCACGAATCAAGTCATGTCACAGTTGATCGTCACGAATCAAGTCATGTCACAGTTGATCGTCACGAATCAAGTCATGTCACAGTTGATCGTCACGAATCAAGTCATGTCACAGTTGATCGTCACGAATCAAGTCATGTCACAGTTGATCGTCACGAATCAAGTCATGTCACAGTTGATCGTCACGAATCAAGTCATGTCACAGTTGATCGTCACGAATCAAGTCATGTCACAGTTGATCGTCACGAATCAAGTCATGTCACAGTTGATCGTCACGAATCAAGTCATGTCACAGTTGATCGTCACGAATCAAGTCATGTCACAGTTGATCGTCACGAATCAAGTCATGTCACAGTTGATCGTCACGAATCAAGTCATGTCACAGTTGATCGTCACGAATCAAGTCATGTCACAGTTGATCGTCACGAATCAAGTCATGTCACAGTTGATCGTCACGAATCAAGTCATGTCACAGTTGATCGTCACGAATCAAGTCATGTCACAGTTGATCGTCACGAATCAAGTCATGTCACAGTTGATACCTTATGAATGTGTGAAACTTGTCACTTTAGAGCAAGCAAAGCGACTCTTCGCAGCTCCTGTGGTCTTGCGATGGGCTCCTACTGCTTCTGGAAATTGCTCTTCAGACACAGAACAAAGTCAAACAGAAAGGAAAATGGTTCCGTTAAACAACCTTCCTTCTCCGTGCGAGAAGAAGCTGCCAGAGAACATAGCCACCATCGCAGCTGGGGGGGGATGACAATCTGTGAGCAATAATTGGGATGTGACCAGAAAGTGGAGTTCATTGAATTACAAGCATGAGTTTGATGCTCCTCAAAGATGCTGTTCAATTGTGAGCATGTGAAAGAACGTCTTGCCAAGCAATTACTGACAGGCTTATGGAGTTTTGCTGCCACATCAAGGTGATTATTGGATTCTAAAGGAAGAAAATAGAAATATTGTTCACATTGTATTCTTGTATTACCATTAGCGCTCCCTCATATATCTTTGTATTAGATCATAGATATGTGTTATAATATCACACGTAAATCACTGATAAAACATCACATGGAATAACAAGCAACAACTATATCTAAAATTCATTGATTTGTTTTTACAAGTGCTGGCAGTACAAAGATTGGATGGCTCCAAACATTTCAGTTGGGAGACTTATTAATTTCAGTTATAAACTTCCGTTTACTAGATATAAAACATTGCTAAAAAACAACACCACTTTCCCCATAGAGAGTAGATATGGGTGCAAATAAACAAAATACTATTTTTTTGTCATACATTTGTAAACAAAGTAGATATAGCATAAATAATACTCACATACAAATCTCTAAAAAAAATCTATTTATGGAAAGACAATAAAAGTAATTTTTTAACTGGCATCTAATTAGCATTTGGACTAACTTGTAATCTAACTTGTGTTTACTGAAATGTTTGAAAAGGCTACATATAGTCATATATACAATTGGGAGACTTAAACTATCATCTAGGTACTAGATATGAGATATTACTCATGCTAATGAGATATTATGTAGCGTCTCGACCAATCTGACACACTAATTTTTATTTGATTTAACAAATCAATTATTCATTAGATTAACAAGTCGTCACAGTCCCCTCACTCAATATACTGGATGCCAGGATTTCGGCTGAACACCATCCCCCACCTTGGTCACTATGACAACTAATCATGATATCACTGGTTTTATTACGCCTCCAGGAATGTGAGTAGGATAACCCATTCTGTGTCCCCAGGACAAACGCACCGTAGAAATTGACTTTTCTACTAATTAATTCATAGGAAAACCTTCTTTGAATGAACACCCATTTTCTTCAGGCCATTGTGTATATTATTGCTGTGTTGTATTTAATCTGTTGTATTATAGACTATTTTTATTCATGCTTACGATAAACCACTCATTCATATAAGTAACTCTACCATGTCTAGTATCTATGAATTCGTCTTCGGATGATCTAACTGAGAGTGCATATTACATGCTGATACCTCTGCAACATATTGATGTTCTAAGAATCATTACTAATTTCTGCAGCAACACTCAAGTGAATTACATATGCAAAATACCATGCTTAGAGACAAAGGGCCATAAAAACGCAGAACTCCCACTTGAGATTCCGGACTTCCCCATTGGGCAAGCCCATCTTGAGAGGCGTGAATCTCTGCAGGCTTTAAAAGGCCACACTCCATGTGACCCGCCCCTGTCGGTGGTTCGGTCATAAGCTAAGAAGATGTGAGAAAAACGCTGCAGGATACCAAAGCTTGTGCCAGGCCTTTCTTCGGCCTAGTCCTTTCCATTCATCAAGTGACACTGACTCAAACTGGTTCTTTTCATCGACCCGAATTCAGCAAAGATCTACGGGAAGCTTTAAGATTTGCATCAGGAATCTCTTTCAGACCGCCGAGACTCGCTAAGTTTCAAACTTAGTCTTATTAATTGATACATTAAGTATCAGTTACACCTTTTTACAAAGGTGTGTTTGAACTCAGTATCTGACGTATCCCTGAAGGCTTTGATCTGTTTAATATACATGCAAAGTGTTCCATAAAATCCATTCTTTATGCCTCTTTCTATGCTGAGTTAAACTTTAACCCTTTCCTATACCAACTGTATGTGTGTGTGTGTGTATGTTTATGTTAGACCGGCTTAATGTGTTTGTGTAGTATGTTAGACTAGTTTAAGTTTTTATGTAGTTAATAAAACCTTACTTGTATCACACTTGGCGTGTTCATTGTTTACTCATAACCGGAGTCAATAATCATGCAGATTTACGTTACAAACTTATAGAATTGTACAGTAAGAAAGTTATTTCCTTTAACCAGGAAATTAACGTTCTTAGAATTGACAAGACAGTTGACCCTGAGTGGTCAGCTAAATATCTACAGTGGATCTAAAATATGAATAGTTAATTATAACTAGTTATGGTTAACTATTCATATTTCCCCATGAGCTGATCCGCTACACTTATGATATGCGTATCATTGTTTTTCAGTATACCATAGAAACGTGTGGAAAAATAATCTACAACTACTGAAGCAGCAAACTTTGCAAAACACAAAATTTATGTCACTGCCAAAACTTTTCACCCCTGCCTGGACCTTTGCCTTGTACCTGGATTATCCCTCTTGCCTTGCCATTAATATACCTGTTTGCCTTTTTCTGACCTATGCCTGTTTTTGACCATGTCTCTGTTAATAAAGCCTTGCAGATGGATTCGCACGCTTCCTGTGTTCTCTCCGTAACAGAATACGTGGCCACACAAGGATCCAGCGGCTTTCCTGAACGACACTGGCCAGGTATGGACACAGCAAGACTGTTATTCTACATTTATGAGTATTTAGATCTTGCATGTTTCTCTGATCTGCCAGACTGTGTGCTGATAGACTTTTTTTGTGAGGGCATTAACCAACCGCTCAAATCGCGACAAATAGGTGAGAGTCCCCTCTAAGTGATTTTATGGACTATGCTTTTTTGACTGTTGGTTCAACGTTCACTGTGGGCGTCACGGAGGAACGCGACCTCGCACTCACTCGTGTAATGGCAGCCACACTAGAGCACACTCACAAAATGGCAAACACAACAGCGCCCCGTTATGTCAGTTGTTCAGTATATCCAGTTGTTCTTCATGAGTCAAGTGAAATCACAGTTGATCGTCATGAGGGAAGTCAAGTCACAGCTGATCTTCATGAACCAAGTCAAGTCACAGCTGATCTTCATGAACCAAGTCAAGTCACAGTTGTTCTTCATGAACCAAGTCAAGTCACAGTTGATCGTCACGAACCAAGTCAAGTCACAGTTGATCGTCACGAATCAAGTCAAGTCACAGTTGATCGTCACGAATCAAGTCATGTCACAGTTGATCGTCACGAATCAAGTCATGTCACAGTTGATCGTCACGAATCAAGTCATGTCACAGTTGATCGTCACGAATCAAGTCATGTCACAGTTGATCGTCACGAATCAAGTCATGTCACAGTTGATCGTCACGAATCAAGTCATGTCACAGTTGATCGTCACGAATCAAGTCATGTCACAGTTGATCGTCACGAATCAAGTCATGTCACAGTTGATCGTCACGAATCAAGTCATGTCACAGTTGATCGTCACGAATCAAGTCATGTCACAGTTGATCGTCACGAATCAAGTCATGTCACAGTTGATCGTCACGAATCAAGTCATGTCACAGTTGATCGTCACGAATCAAGTCATGTCACAGTTGATCGTCACGAATCAAGTCATGTCACAGTTGATCGTCACGAATCAAGTCATGTCACAGTTGATCGTCACGAATCAAGTCATGTCACAGTTGATCGTCACGAATCAAGTCATGTCACAGTTGATCGTCACGAATCAAGTCATGTCACAGTTGATCGTCACGAATCAAGTCATGTCACAGTTGATCGTCACGAATCAAGTCATGTCACAGTTGATCGTCACGAATCAAGTCATGTCACAGTTGATCGTCACGAATCAAGTCATGTCACAGTTGATCGTCACGAATCAAGTCATGTCACAGTTGATCGTCACGAATCAAGTCATGTCACAGTTGATCGTCACGAATCAAGTCATGTCACAGTTGATCGTCACGAATCAAGTCATGTCACAGTTGATCGTCACGAATCAAGTCATGTCACAGTTGATCGTCACGAATCAAGTCATGTCACAGTTGATCGTCACGAATCAAGTCATGTCACAGTTGATCGTCACGAATCAAGTCATGTCACAGTTGATCGTCACGAATCAAGTCATGTCACAGTTGATCGTCACGAATCAAGTCATGTCACAGTTGATCGTCACGAATCAAGTCATGTCACAGTTGATCGTCACGAATCAAGTCATGTCACAGTTGATCGTCACGAATCAAGTCATGTCACAGTTGATCGTCACGAATCAAGTCATGTCACAGTTGATCGTCACGAATCAAGTCATGTCACAGTTGATCGTCACGAATCAAGTCATGTCACAGTTGATCGTCACAGTTGATCGTCATGAATCAAGTCAAATCACAGTTGATCGTCGTGAGTCAAGTCAAATCACAGTTGATCGTCGTGAGTCAAGTCAAATCACAGTTGATCGTCGTGAGTCAAGTCAAATCACAGTTGATCGTCGTGAGTCAAGTCAAGTCAAAGTTGATCGTCATTAATCAAGTCAAGTCACAGTTGATCGTCACGAATCAAGTCAAGTCACAGTTGATCGTCATGAATCAAGTCAAGTCACAGTTGATCGTCATGAATCAAGTCAAGTCACAGTTGATCGTCATGAATCAAGTCAAGTCACATTTTATTGTCATAAGTCAAGTCACAGCTGATCATCCAGAGTCACGTCACATCACAGCTGATCATCCTGAGTCACGTCACAGCTGGTAGTCAGGTGTCTTGTCATGTCCTCTCTGTTGCACCCAGATCTTCAAGGTCAGTCTTTCGGTATCCCAGTCTGGTATCTAGTGTGAGGGATACACCACTGGTGTCTGCACGCACAGCTGGTATCCCCAAACCCACTCACTCTAACCCTTCTGTTCCTGAACTAATTCCCCTGTCTGAAGTGTTTCCCCTGATGGGGATCGCTTTTTGGTGTGTTTGGGCTGCATACACCCCCACAGAACTCCGAGAGGCGGTGGCGCCCACTATTAGGTCTCCAGAGTTGGCGGCTGAAGCTGCAGAATCTCCTGAGGTAGTGGTGCTCGCTGCTGTGTTCCCCGAAGCGATGGTGCCCGCTGCAGTTTCTCCAGAGGTGGTGGCGCATGCTGCAGAACCTCCCGCAGCGGCGGTGCTCGCTTCAGCTCCTTGCGTGGTGGTGACGCCCAGAAACGCACTTTCAACCTGTCCAACTCACTTCCTGCTCTGCCACGGCTATGGAGGCCGTTTGTGAGCTCTTTGTCTGTTCTGTCACGGCTATGAAGGCCATCTGTGAACTCTCTGCCCGTCCTGTCACGACTATGGAGGCCGTTTGTGAATCCTCGTCCTACCCTGTCACGGCTATGGAAACCGTTTGTGAACTCTCTGCCCATCCTGTCACGGCTATGGAGGCCGTTTGCGA
>NW_015505986.1:122570-146275 GCF_001515645.1 Sinocyclocheilus grahami | reverse complement strand
GCTATGGAGGCCGTTTGCGAACTCTCTGCTCGTCCTGTCACGGCTATGGAGGACATCTGTGAACTCACTTCCTGCTCTGCCACGGCTATGGAGGCCGTTTGTGAACTCTTTGTCTGTCCTTTCACGGCTATGAAGGCCATCTGTGAACTCTCTGCCCGTCCTGTCACGGCTATGGAGGCCGTTTGTGAACTTTCTGCCTGTCCTGTCACAGCTATGGAGGCCGTTTGCGAACTCTCTGCTCATCCTGTCATGGCTATGGAGGTCGTCTGTGAACTCACTTCCTGCTCTGCCACGGCTGTGGAGGCCGTTTGCGAACTCTCTGCTCGTCCTGTCACGGCTATGGAGGTCGTCTGTGAACTCACTTCCTGCTCTGCCACGGCTATGGAGGCCGTTTTTTGAGCTCTTTGCCTGTTCTGTCACGGATATGAAGGCCGTCTGTGAACTCTCTGCTCGTCCTGTCACGGCTATGGAGGCCGTTTGTGAAAGAACTGTCTGTCCCATCCATGAGACCGTATATGCTCTCTCTGTCTCTTGTGTCTCAGTTTTCCCCAGGTCCAGTATAGCCCACGGAGGGCTCCTGTTCCCGAGTTAAGCCCACGGAGGGCTGCTGTTCCCGAGTATAGCCCACGGAGGGCTCCTGTTTCCTTGTTAAGCCCTGGTGGGCTCCTGCTTTGTCTGCTCCGCCATGGAGGTCTTCTGCTCCGTCTGCTCCGCCCTAGTGGGCTCCTGCTTTGTCTGCTCCGCCATGGAGGTCTTCTGTTCCGTCTGCTCCACCTTGGTGCTCTGCTCTGCTGGCTTTGCCTCAGTTACCAGTCTCTCCATTTCCACATGGACCTGGCCCACCGTCCCTCCCCCTGTTTACACAGCTGAATTCACTAATCACACGCTCACCTGAGAGCCATTACACACTCTATTTAACACTCTCTCAGTTCCTGGTCAGATCGCCGTGTACTGTTCTGCGTTTATCGCTCATCTAGCGATAGCTGCATTACCGAGCCTAGTGTCTTGGTTTCGTTGTTTTCGTCGTCTTGCCTTGTCTGTTTCCCCGTGTTCTGATCACTGCCTGTGTACCTGGATTATCCCTCGAGTCTCGCCCAATTGGATACTGTTCTCCCCTGCCTGGACCTTTGCCTTGTACCTGGATTATCCCTCTTGCCTTGCCATCAATATACCTGTTTGCCATTTTCTGACCTATGCCTGTTTTTGACCACGTCTCTTTTAATAAAGCCTTGCAGATGGATCCGCACGCTTCCTGTGTTCTCTCCGTAACAACAACGTGCAATATGGTGGAATCTCTGATTGGTAAGTCATTGCGTCACTGCAGTGACCATAGAAATATGAGAGTTAGAAAAATTTGCTTTTCTAACTCTATTTGAGCATAAGGAAAAGCATTTATGGGGTAGTTCATTTTTAGATTTTGTAGCTGATTTGAAATGTGTAATTTAATTGAGTTCAGCAATGCAGTTTTTTTTTATTAGATTTCAGGATTACCCCATTCATTAAGGGTGTTTTCACACTTGGTCCTTTTTCAGGGGTCTGAGTGTGGTCTGCGTGATTTTTTTTGGCCCATATGTGAACACTCGAAACGATCTCAGACCCCTCAGTAGCGAACCAAACTGAGACCATCTCTGGAGGTGGTCTGAGTACTAAATTTCGGCTAAAGGTACGGTTTGCTAAAAGCGTGCATTGTGAACACAAATCGGCCTGGGCTCACTTGATTTTTCCATTTGCAAATTCCAATGTGTTTTGGCCATCAGTTGTTTCCGTACAAATCAGCTGTTCATAGTGGCTGCTTCTTCTGGCAGATCTCTACAAATTGTTTGCTCACAATGTACACTTGTTTATTTTAATTTCAACTGCTTCCAAACTGTGTAAGAGAGATACGGCTGTGCGCCTTGCCAGTTTAAACTTTTTGATATAGCCTAGGCTACGAGTGCGCACATCCCAGCGGGGGCTAAACTACACTCTCTTTAGCATTAAATGTTTCAACTGTCAAAAACGCCCATGGTTCACATAAACCCAGTTGGTTTTGTCTCAATCGAATGTAAACCTCTGGGAAAGAAATCGCATGTGTATCAACTGATCTGTGCAGTATGTAGTTCTAGTACAGCAGCCTAATATGAGAATCAGTAGAATCTATTATTCATACGATTAATAAGCATTTAAAAAAAATTATTTGATTAGTACATTTCTTACTTAAATGCATTTAAGGATACCTGTACTGTACCTGAGAATTAAAGCAGTTTATTATATTTTATTTGTCCAATTTAATTTCTCAATGTTTTTCTCCATCTCAATGTCAGCATGCCTTTTCCGCTGGTCCTTAAGTCTTACATTTAATTGTATCAAATTTAAGGCCATAAAAAGTACAATGGGGACGGAAAGACAATTGCCATATAGCTTAATGTGATTAAAATGAAAAAGGCTATGATTTCATTGGCTGAATATGAGCGTCGCGTGTTTCAAAGTCTATCTTTATGCAGTTCTGAAAGTGCACCTGCTGGCAGAGAATGAATTTGCATTTTTAACAGCCCTTCTGCTAGTTTAAAATAATAATTTATATTAAACCATTCATATAATAACTGATACATTTGATTTGACCCTTTTTTTAAAAATGGTTTGAAATTTTGAAAGGCTGAAAATTGAAATTATTTCATTATTTTTTATATTTTTTTGTGAAAACCTGTAACTGTATATCATGCTTTTTACAGTTTAATATGCTACCATTGACATTGCCCCACCCCACTCATATGGCATTAATTTTATCTGTGCAGGTCTTAAAAACATTCTTAAAGTCTTAAATGTGAGCTTAAAAATCCTGCAGAGACCCTGTATGCTATAAAATAAACATGATGACATAAACAAGGAAAACAATTCAAAATAAATATTACAAAAGTGTACTAAACGTATATTTTTGTTCAAAAGATAAAAAAATATTCCAGTTTTGGAGGCCATAATGTCAGCCTTCAAACAGTGGCGGCTCGTGGGTTTTAAAATAGAGGCGGCACACTAATTGTATTGGTCTGGGATCCCTGCCGATTATTATTATTATTTGCTTAACAACTTTAAAATGGCTTTTTCGTTGCTTTTAGTCAGAAAACGACATACATACAGCAAGATATTATAACTTCACTTACCTGGCCTATCACTTGAAGCAAACATCCATCCCTTCTTAAAAGTGTGTGTTAAAAGAGAGCTGCCTGTTGCGCCATTTAATTAAGCCGACTGCTGTAGCCTATATCCAGCTTAGGCTGTTTTCCCTTTTTTAAATTTGTATATATACTGTTTGAATGACAGCTTGGTAAATCTGTTGGCAATCAAATATTCAATATCGTTACTCATCATAAGTACTTGGTACATTATCAGCACAGAGGGAGACGTTCAAACTAATATCACGTAATTTACGTCTCTGATTATTGATTGATATCAGAAGGGAGGCTAGCCTCCCTTGCAAGGGTTGCCTGTTGCGCTATTTAATTAAGACGACTGCTGTAGCCTATATCCAGCTTAGACTGTTTTCCCTAAATTTGTAAATATACTGTTTGAATGACAGCTTGGTAAATCTGTTGGCGATCAAATATTCCATATCGCTACTCATCATAAGTACTTGGTGCGTTATCAGTGCAGCGGGAGATGTTCAAACTAACATCATGTAATTTACGTCTCTATGATGATTGGTTGATATCAGAAGGGAGGCTAGCCTCCCTTGCGAGGGTTCTTTTCTCAACACTCCTCAGCACTGAAAGTGAACACTCGATGATGATTGGCTAATTTTTTTACCAACGGAGGCACGAGAGCTCGCCTCTCCCCAGGCCTCCCCCTACCCTTCTCTAGCATTAGCGGTTGCAATTACATCAGCAGATTCGGCACATTCGCGATAGAAAAGTGGCGCTTTCACGTTATGGTATTACAACTGTGAAATTACAAAAACATAAATACACATTCTGAGACATGAACTGAAATGAATTGTGAATTCTATTAACATTAAATCGTCCTCCTCCCATTTTCACCTCAAAATTATGGGGAAGCTGTGCCGCCCCCGACGAGCCGCCACTGCCTTCAAACACTGATCTGGACTAGATCCAAAAAAGCAACAGTCTGAACACAAAGAGGTCTGGGACTCCATAGACCCTTTTTACAGTGACATCAGCTAACTTCCGCTTTCCCGCAAAGCAGTGTATATGTACTTCCGTTATACCTTTACACCGGAGACTTCTCGGGAAAATGTGAAAAAAAACTTGAAATATGAAAGGCGTTAGTTAAGAGTTAAGACTAATAATGTTAATGTACTTACAGTCAGGTTCTTTTGCGAACGTTTTTCTGCTTTAGATGGGTGGCTTGCTTGCTTTCAGATTTGTATGACAACGATTATGTTCACACAAAATACATCTTTGAAACTTTTTCACTTGTTATTTCGGTTTATGTCCTTCCTTGGATAATTTGTGAGTACACTGTGTAAATTAAATTCCCCGGATAGTTCGGCAATAAAAAGACGTGATTTTGTTTTTATTTACTATGGGAAAATTACATGGACACAAGTCATATTTTTTATATTAAATATTTTTACTACACATGGCAAGTTTCACATGCATAAAGGCAAGTGGTCTGAAAAGAAACTCATTATCCAGTTCAAGAATAAAATGGCTTAATATTGAAACAATACAAAAAGGACAGCCGTGTACTTCTACAGAACTTTGGACTTCTAAAATAACTTATTCCTCCATTCAGTTTCGCTTTAACTACATGTATACTGTGTTTTTACTTTGTCAATTATTATTATTATTGATTAATATGAGCGACCGTATTTTATTTTCGTTATAGGCTATGCAATGTGATCTTTAAAAAAAGTTATAACCTACGTTTTATTCATTTACACAAATGCTGGCATGGTTTTTAACTGTAAAAGCTTTTTATGTAAACTTAATATATTTCATATTTATTTCTGAATTACATTAAATAATAGAACGGAAAATTATAGACCCCATTTTATTGATATTTAAATAGTACAAGCTTATGTTGAACTATTCTTGTACATACAGATGCTGTATTAAGCAGGACATAAATTACTGAATGAAAAGGCTGTTACCACATGTAAATGTCTAAAACGTTATTTGAAAAATATATCTAACTGCAATAAAGACAGCAAACAGTGCGCGAGAGTCGCGGGAATCAGTGACTGCAGTGCTCCGTTTTCAACTCCTCCCTCGACTTCAAGCGGCAAATCTCGCTGATCGGTATTCGGTAAATTCGTTTGAGATGCCAGACGCCTCTCCCCGAATGAGGACGAGAACAGACAGCAGCAGTCATCCTCTAATCGTATTTGTGGCAGTTGTAAAAGCGTCTGGGTAAACTGCATGCTGGTAGCAATAGTGCTTTACTATGCTGGCGGAAGTAAGAATACCCTGCTTTGCGTCAGAACGGAAGTTGCGTGACGTCATGTGAAAAGGACCTATTACTGCTTCAGTGGACTTTCAGGAACTGTGATAGTGTGAACACAAAGAAAACTGGGTCCTTTTTAACTTGGTCCACCTCTTAGTCCACTTAAAGGGGTCTGGGTTCAGTTCTTTTAAAGAGGACTTAAGTGTGAAAACACCCTTAGATAGGACTTGGATGCCCAAAATAGTTGGCTGGAGGCATTGCAAATATAGCCACCGAGTGAACAGACTTTCCTTGAAAAGGACTTTCTACCAAGTGGATCTTTCTGACTTTCATTGTACGGACAAAAATGTTCTTCAAAAGCCTTTTGTGTTCCACAGACTGTTTGTATCAGTGCAGCACAGTCTTGCTACTGATATGCATATGTTCTTTTGGACACTTTATAATTCATACACATTTAATATTTATGTTTTCAGAAGTGTCATTAGACCTCAGATGAACTGCATTTGAAACCGTGGGTAGCAAACCAAGACTTGTATTAAACAACACGATTCATATGCATTTCTTTTACAATGTCTTTATTAACAGTTTGAAGCATTATAGTTTTGCTGGAATTGACTTTCAATGGAGAGACAGAAATTTCTCAGGTTTCAGTAAAAATATCATACAGGTTTGGAATGACAAAGGTAAGTAAACAATGACAGAATTTTTGGATAAACTAACCCTTTGAATATACAATAGCCTCTTCCATTTTATTCAGAGGAAGAAATAGTCAGATCTTTACTATTATTACAAGTTCTGTCATGACAACTCTCGGAGGGATTGGCATGGTAATGTACATGATAATGTTAATGTATTTGGTCTTGGCGGAATAGATCTGCTACGCTGCTGCTGCTGCGGCAGAGCAAGTACCGAGACTTGCTACTGCCAATACATCCACAACATGCTGCTGTAAGCATGTAAGAAATACCGCTGCTGCACATATAACACATATGAATAACCCCCATATAGCATGCATGAATCACCCCGTAGCAGATATATACAGGTGGAACTGGGGAAGGTGTAGGGTTTTTTAAATGTGCTGCAAAACTGTTACAGCAAACAAAAGCCAGGTATTTGAATATTAAGCAGTAAGCTCATTGGCTACCGATACAGAAGAGAACCAATCAGCTGCCATGTGACAATGATGTCATCTGGTCAGATTGAGCTAGACCTATCGGATTGCGCCATCTAGAGTTTCATGCCAGAACTCTATATTTCACTCCACAAGAAAACAAGCAGAAAAAAGCATAGAATATCTTGATGACAGATGACATTTTGGAAGCACCCCTAAACACAGGCTAATAATTATTCTTAGGCCTATAGATTCTTGGCTTTTTTTCTCAAGAACTAAATAATTATCCTTACATTAGCAATGGATATCACAGCACAACTGTCAAACTCTTTATAAATATTTGAAAGAGAAACAATGGGTTCAAATTAAACATCCAACTCAGCTGTGCCAAAGGCACGCCCAGGCCACACAGTCATTGGCATGTAAAGTGGCTGCAGACTTGGTGGCAGCGACCCATCCTTGGTAATGGAGGAAGAAACAGCCAGCCAGTGTGCACTAGACAGATGGTTCCCCTCCCAGAATACATCTCATTTAATGATCTCATTCTAGTGGGTGTCATGCTCTCCAGCTTTGCTGTTGCTGGCAATTCTCAGCCTGAGTGGAATCATCTCTGTATCACATAATTATAACGACCTGCGTCCGGCCCCGCGTTGTCACGCTGGATCTCATGAAAGTAAATGGAGCTTTATGCCGATAATGCTAGAGTGAACATATTCCTCGTCTCCCTCGTCGCCGAGCACTAAAATGTTTTGCCCGTGGTTAACCATCATAAAAATAGAAGAATAAAGTATGGGATGAGGAAAAATAATAGCTTGATACACTTATGTAGCTCCCTTCTTAAACAACGTAATTACACACTCCAGTCGGCATGCTGTTGAAATGACACAGAGTACATATCTCTCCATAATACATATTTGCATAGAGAAAATATCATCGACCATCAACAAAGGTGGACACGGCAGGGCTTTTAAGTCCTGTTTGCTCAAGAAATGCTATTTGCAGTCTTTTCCGACCGCCAAGATACCTTCCCCACCGTCCTCTCCTGCAAAATGCCTCAGACTTCCTATTTGTCTTGGTAATAGGTCTAGGTAAAGCTTTTACTCTCCACACAAATTACCACTATAATATGCTCTGTTAATCTATCTAGTCAGGCCTCAAATTTAAAAAGGGACATTTCGCTGAATGGAGGAATTTTCAATTGCAGGCAGATATTAGATTATTCTCTTCTTGATGGCCTGATATGCTCTTTTTTCCATTCGGATTTTGGCTCAGTAATGGGCTTGTGTGGATATTTCATTCACCACACACTATGCAGCTGACTGCTGAATAGACAGGAAATGGATGTGATTTTATGGCAATTGACTGAATCAATAATCTCCATTTGTGGCTGCGCATTGTTGTGGTACGTCTTACTGCAAATGAAACCTTTATGAGAAGACAACTGAATAATAGCTGCTTTCTCAAAAGCAGCACTGTAAAACCTCTTTTTAACCTTATTTTGACATGCGGCAAGTTTCACAAGCACACTTTATATCATGCAAATAGATATAACAAGAGGCTTCTACAAAACTGCATTCATTTACATATGTATTCATGCAAGAGAGGGACATTTTTGCCCATTTGCATTGCGTGTATACCATTCTGTTTCATCCCTAATTCTTCAAATCCCTTCATAAACAGGATACTTGTAACTCCTAATCCACATCGTACAGGAATCCCAGCAAAGAGCACTAATCGTAAATGCAACAAAGGCTGACTACAAAGCCCTTTCATACTGCAAGCACTGCATTAGTCTTTCAGTACATGTCGTGGACAAAATGCCTTTTAATGTACACCACCATTTAAAAGTTTAGGGTCAGTGGGATTTCTTAAAATGTTTTTAAAAGAAGCTCACCGTGGCTACATTTATGTGATTAAAAATACAGCAAACCCATAATATTGTAAAATATTATTACAATTTCAAACTGTTTTCTATTTGAACCTATTTAACAATTTTATTTTTTTCAATGATTGCAAAGCTGAATTTTCAGTATCATTACTCCAGTCTTCAGAGTCACATGATCCTTCAGAAATCATTCTAATACGCTGACTTGCTGCTCAAGAAACATTTCATTTTATTATTAATGTTGAACACAATTGTGCTGCTTAATATTTTTTTTCAAAATCGTAGAAATATAATTTTTTGTAACACTTTAAATGTCTTTATAGTCACTTTTAAAATGAATGTGTCTTTGCTGAATAAAATTATTGTACATATCCCCAGTTTTACTGGTAAAATAACGAACATAACTGGTACAGAATTTGTCGAAATATAATGAGCAAAACAAAGTGGGCCTCATTTATCAATCTGACGTAGAAACGAGCACAGATCCGTGCGCACACATCAACTTACGACAGAGTTCATGTGTGATTCATGAAACATTCGTATGCCGCCAATCTCATCGTACGAATGATCGCACGTTGATAAATGTGGTAGCAGAAAACAATCATCATTTGAATATCACACCCCTAAAAACAACCTGGTTTAGAAGCCTCGCCCCTAGAGTTTACGACACGGAGAAACGAAACCCGGCCAAAAAGAGGAAGTAATCTCATGAAAAAGAAATTGATCTTACTCCAAAAACACCCGTTAACCTTGTAATTGCAAACAATTAGCCTATTTAGTTCCCCTCACTCTACAACAAATATTTAAAATGTAACGGTATTCAGAACAGAACAACAATGAAAATGAAAAAAGTAGTTATAAAAATTAAAGATAAAGAAAATAAAGAAAATAAAATTCATTAAGAGTGTCACAAAAATGAGCGTAGCCTATACTTGTTGCACAGTGTTTTTTTCCCCTTTTGTTAATCTGTTAATTATATTATAGCCTATTATATATTTTGTGATCCTATTTATTTTATTCCTTTTATACACTTAATTTCTGTTTTTCTCCTTTCACAAAAGCGCTGCAGGTGCATGATGCGACGATTGAATCCTCGTGGTCTTGTTTACACTGCTATCTCCGCATATAAAGCTAAAGCCCTGTATAAAACAAAAAAAAAATCATTTTACAATTCTCCACCGTATTTATTATGCTGCGCGCAAATTCAGGTAACTCAAACTTGCGTACACGAGCTGAGACCAGACGTGAGATTTGATCGTAGCAACCACTCACGTCCATATTGATAAATTCCAAGTTTTGCGTTGAAATGACCGTACGCCAAATTTTCTGTCGTACGTTCATTTCGTAAATGAGGCCCAGTGTGCCTAGAGCACTATTTAGGCTTTAACACCACCGACTTCCAAGTAATATCACTGTGTTTTTGTGTCATTTGAAGGACCCAGAGCCCCAAGAGAAATTCCATTGACATTTAAAAGGGAAACTTTTAAAAAATCCATATAATCATGTGTGGTTATATAGAACAAATAACCCATACACTGCAAAGTCAGATATGCTGCTCCAGTGTGGTGTGTAATATATGCAGGGGTTACACAGAGGCAGCTATGGAGCTAAATAGGAAATGATGGTGGTACTGTGGAACATGCAGCCAAGAGTGCAGATGCTGCATCTTCGGTGTGGCCGACTACAATGATGAGAACAACTTTTGTGCTGTGAGCTGACAGGTAAGACTGAGCTCATGCAAAAGTGTCAGGAGAGAGAGGGAGAGAGAACAAGTGACAGAAACAAAGACTGAGGGCCCGTGAAAGACTGTCTCTGTACATCATCAGGGCGCTTCATTTCCAGCACTTTGCTGGCGAGACGCATGAAGCTGTCAGGAATCTTTACAAATAAGAGTGCGTTCCGAATCAAGATCGGACCGCTTGGGCCCTCAGGACTGAGGGAGGGGGAAAAGAAAGATAGTCAGAGCAAAGAACAAGTCAGAACAGACAGGCAATGCCACGGCAGGGTGAATTGGAAGCGAGGTAGCTCCTGGACACACTTTCAGGCTTCTAAGAGGCGGTTTTTATTCTATACTGATTTTCAAATGCTTTTCTTGCTGTCTTGTTATCCGAGTTCCAAACAATAGGGTGTTTTACCCAGAGACCACCAGGGTAAGATCAGCTCACTCTCTGGTTTGAAACGCACCGGGCCTTATAGATCTCACCGATCTATGCTTCACAACACAGATGATCTGCAACACCAGTCTGTTCACTCATGCTAAGTGAAGTGTTTTAGACATTTTGAGGTATCGATGAAACACGTAAAAATGTGAATCGTTTTTCCAGCAGAATACAGTATTAAAGCACACATATCTATTGGCATCAGGCTTTTCCTCAAGTACAAAAAGATTGAGACATAATCTGAAATGTGCATGAATTATTTTGCTTCATTAACCTCCTATCTTGACTCAGACAGAGTGATGTTCGACGGATCACCATTTTCACTAGACAACAGAGAACATGCTCTTCCACCAGCTTGTTCCCAGGGGGTAAAGAGCCAGATACCCTACTGTTTGATCATAGTTAAGATGTCATCCAGACTGTAAAGCAGTCTGATCCATTACACTTCCTCCAGATATAAAACAGCCTGATGAAATACTTCATGTCTGTGCCTTGTATTGTCTCCATCTTCTTTTTCATTAATATGATCTATTTTTTACTTTCTTCGCCATTCAATAACCTGGTATCAATGCACTGTCTCCCCAATGACATTTCCCTCAGTAAAATCTGAAAAACTGTTGAGAAAGCAAGTGTACAATGAATGCTCATTGCTTTTTTTATTGATCCCATCTTGCCCAGGCTCATGCAGATTCGAGCCCGGCTTTCTCCCTGCAGCAACCAAAAGAGTCATACTTTTTGCCACTGCCGATTTTGTCCCCACCGCTTTATGAAATAGCTTGCAGCAGGGATGCGTCTAATACAGAGGAAACATCTACAATTGTCAAGGTTTTCCATTTAGTTTTTGTATGTTATCCACAGCTGGAATCAGCTATTCTGCAGCTCGCAATTCATTCGAAAGAAACCACAAAACAAAATGCAAACAAATGTGTCCCCGCTCCAAATAGCTATAACAGCTGCAGTGTTGATAACTCTAGGGTTAATTAGAACGCACATTTCCTCATTCTCAACCACAATTTCACATTTAATATCAAGCTGCTAATCTATGCATTTTTCCACTGACCTACAAAATCTTGAAACAGAAATATTTCATTAACATTTAGATCAAATATTTAAATATATTTTTAAGAATAATACAATTATGTCCATTTTTGACAGCAAGAATGATTGCTTCCTCAAATCACTCTGTAACTTCACTTCAAAAAATGTATTTAATGTGCAACAGAAATTTTACAGTAATGTTCTGTATGTTAAAATTTGTACATTTATAACAAACATGAAATAACATTAAAACAATACTTTAAATTAATATTACTTAACATTCATTTCTACATTTAGCAACACTTTTTTAACACTCACGTTGTATAAATTAACAACAAATGACAATAAACAAACATAAATCAATAATATTTATATTATGAAATGTATATAAAAAAATAAAAAATCTATCTATCTATCTATCTATCTATCTATCTATCTATCTATCTATCTATCTATCTATCTATCTATCTACCTACCTACCTACCTACCTACCTACCTACTGTTGTTCACTGCATTATGTATAAATAAAATATTATTGTTTACAATCCAGTTTTGACCTGAACATAAGCAAATCCTCTGCTACAGATCAGAGATCTGCAACAGATCTCGGGATCTTTTTATTAATTTAAATCACTAAAATAGAAGCCTTAACTATTAAATTGTGTATAATCTAATGAATATTCATGAGCTAAACAGTTGTGATGTCACAACCAGCACGTCTGTCCCGCCTCACAACTGTTCTCGACTACTTTTTAAAACCAAGTGACACCTAAGTTAGGAACAATGACAGAACTTGCCACAACAGCAGCTGTTCCCTTGTACAATGGCTGTATAAATAAACAGAAGGTCACCGGCGGTGAGATAAATTTTGTATCTGCTGTAACACAGGAAAGCTCTTCGTCCTAATCTAGCAGACAGAGCAATCACAATAGTGCAGTAGACAATCCTTTCCAAATAAATGCTGCATGAGTGTGTCTGAGCTGTGGAGGAACTGTTCTGGTTTTGAACATCCATCCACAAGAACACGTATTATGTTCAACCTCACACACACCACCGCATGACAGGTGCGCTACTGTGCTACAATCCTGAAGGCAGTTCATGAAAATTGACTGCAATGTGCTCCTTTTCACTTCAGTTCAACTCAGTAGAGGAGGTGAAGTACTTTAAATTCATGTGAAGGGCAGTCACTCTCCCGGTGTGTGGTATAAAATTGCAAAACAGTAATTTATCAGGTGCCATCTCTTGGAGACAGAAATGAGGGCCAGTCACATGATCTATCAGCAGCTGGTGGATCCTCCCCCACACTCTCGCCGCTACATACGCAGCCATCAGTGCCATATAAATCACCTCTGAGACACCAGGCCGTTTTTCATTTCTAGTAAAGTGGCCATTTTGTAGTAAACTCCAAGCATGAGCAATTTGCACACCGGAATATGAGTTTGTGTCATTTGCGAACGGAGTGATTAAGTGAGCAAAAGACCGCCCACCTTCCACTGAGCGGTGTACATCAACCTCGGTGGATCTGCGGGGCCCGGGAAAGAGGAGGAAAAGACCTTTGGAGAATTTCAGGCGAGGTTAAATGCATTTTAATGGGTCTCAGTCACGCTGTACTTCAAAAGAACGTCATTTCAGGTGCGGAACCACTGGCCAGTGCTGGCTGGAGGCGAGGCGCTCAATTTCGTCTGAGTAGCCAAACAATTCAATCTAATTATGTTCGTTGCAGTAGAGCACTTGAGAAAACTTAGTGGGGCTTCTACACACATTTCAACACCAGAAACACCTTGAGATTTAGGTGCAAGAAAGACTGCACCAGTCTTCTCACCAGGGAGCCCAACTATGCTAATCAACATGTTGCTAGCATGAAATACGCTATCTGCATTCAACAGATACGCTTTAACTCCTCATTTTGTAGGGTCAGTACAGTACTTTTCCACTCTTCTGTGATATGTCAGTTATAATGTGCCTCACTGTAACCAACTCCAAAATTATACCCATAAAATGTTACAGTGCTATTAGCAACAGTGCTAATGCTTATGAGATGAAACACAGCACGATAGCATCTGAAGAGAAATGCAGACTAGAAGTTCAGCCTGTACCCAAAGCCACCTCAAATGGCTTACTTCAAAAAGTGACATTTAAAAAAATTAATTGTGAAAGCCTTCATAGCTTTCTAAAAGACAATTTAAAAAAAACTATACAGTTAAATTGCTAAATAAAAATAGACTAAACGGATAATTTCCTGTTAATACATTTTCTATTTTTATACAGATTTTTTTTTTTTGAGTGTATTTATTTATAAAGGACTGTTTCTAAAGCAGTGTATATGTAAAAAAATAAATAAAATATTAATAATGATGATATTTCAGAAGCTGCCAATACGTTCATATTGTGCATTTCAATGCATGAAAACAAACACACAAATAACTACAGATTTTAATGAGTGTGCCCAGCTGATAAAGGGATAGTTCACCCAAAAATGGAAATTCTGTCATTAATTTCTCACCCTCATGTCACTTCAAGTTCATCTTCAGGACATAAATTAATATATTTTTGATGAAATCCGAAAGTTTTCTCTCTTTTTGACCCTGCATAGACAGCAACGCAACTAAAATGTTCGCAGCCCCAGAAACATAGTAAGGACATCGTTAAAATAGTTCATGTGACATCATTGGTTCAACTATAATGTTATGAAGCTACGAGAATACTTTTTGTGCACAAAAAAAAAAAAAATATCGACTGCATAAATAACAAAAATAATGAAAAATAACAAAAATAATGAAAAATAACGAACATGTCATGGTACTCGTGGTGTGAATGGCAGCGGAAACTGACCCGAAAGAGAAGAAAACGTTGAATAAAATTAGATTTTTTTCTTAGCACACAAAAAGTTTTCTTGTAGCTTCATAACATTACGGTTGAACCACTGATGTCACATGGACTATTTTATCGATGTCATTACTACGCTTCTGGGCCATAAAATGTTTCAGTTGCATTGCTGTCTATGCAGAGTCAGAAAACTCTCGGATTTCATCAAAAATATATTAATTTATGTCCTGAAGAAGAACAAAGATCTTACAGGTTTGGAACGATACGAGGGTGAGTAATTAATGATAGAATTTTATTTTTGGGTGAACTATCCCTTTAATTGAAATCATACAGTGGAATAAAATACTTTCAATTGTATCAGTGAAAACATGAAAAATATGTTGCTTAGCTCTATCAATACCCTCATCTATGCCCATGCTTCAGATTAGGTCAGTGTCTGTTTGCAATGTTCTGCACGGCTATGAACAGTTGTTCTCTCTCCATGCACTCATTGCACAATAACTCTGCAATGATATCAAATCCATTTGAGTTCAAAACTGAAGCAGTTAATTTTCCTGTGCATGTGCTAATTATCGGGAGGTGGGCACTCTGCGCTGCAGCAGACACATCATTAAGTTTTAACAGGACCAAAGGTTATCCAGCCTCCAGCGATTCAGACAGATTGGCAAGGTGTGGACACTTAAAACACATCCATTCCATCTGAGATTAAGTTTACACCGAGCACCTCCCCCTGCTTCTCGGCAGAGTGCTAATGAAGTCTCTATTTAGTGAGATCATCTATTTCAGTGACACCTGCTAAAAGAGCCTGCCACTTTTGTGCCTCAAAGCAACAGCTCAGGGGGCGACAATTCCTGCTATGACCCACAGAGGGCCAGTTCATGTTCCGTTTTAATTAATAAAAGCCATTGATTGATGGTAATGATCAATGGTTAACACACATCTTTGATTTTATGGCTTCAGCAAATGAAGTGTCACTGATAAAACTTAATATGATGGATTTCTTAAGTGGGTGAGGCAGTGGAGCGAGTTTGAATCATCATTCTCAGAAAAACATTTTGATTGCATTCAAATGTGAACTTCTGTATTCCCTCATTTCGTTCTGTGCTATTAGCTGCTGCCTGCTAAGAGCAACCGCTGAAATTCAACATTCAGCACAGAAGTGCCATGCCTACGTGCCCCCTCCAATTGTTGAGTCAAGTGGAATTGCAATGTAACCTCCAAAAAAATGTACTGTATGTTTGATAATCCATGATTATTGTAGGTAATCATGAAAAAAAAATGTCTCTGCCAGAAATCACACTTTCATATGTATAAATTTGGGCAGTACTCTTTAATACTTTAGACTGACAATTTGCTTAGACACTTATACTCACCAAGGATGAATATATTTGATCAAAACTACAGTAAAACGGTAATGATATGAAATATTTTTACTATTTAAAATAACTATTTCTAATAATTTCTAATAAAATAACTAATTACGTTTTCTATTTTTATAATGTAATTTATTGCTGTTAAGGTAAAACTGAATTTTTTACTAATTAATGTTGCATTACTCTGTGTTTCATGATCCTTTGGAAATAATTATTATTACTATCAATGTCGAAAACAGTTGTTAAAAAAATCTATCAGAAAACAAAATCTCTTACAAATGTCTTTACTGTTACTTTTGATTATTTTTTTGCATCCATGCTAAATAAAAGTATGAATTTCTTCTTCAAAATAAATGAATAAAACATCAATGACTTTTGAATTATAGTGTAAAAAAGGTCAGAATGTGAACATAATGCAATATAATATGATTAATATAATATAATATAATATATAATGCAAGGTCCATGACACCCCTGTCCTGATTTATTATGAACTTAAACCTCTCGAAGTCAGGACAAAAAAAAACCTCTGTTGAGGTTAGAAATATTTATTGCCATGTTAGGAGGCATCTCAGATTCACTATTGTGAGCTGGGGGTGAAGGGAAAGATCTTTATAAATTCCTGGATTTATTTCTAATTTTTTAATCAATAAATTTCTGAAACAACATTCCCTCAACTGCTGCTTTCTGTTTTATCTCTACTGCCCCCTCTGACACAAAAGAGGAGAAAGTCGCAGTGTAGGCAGCAAAACAACATCAAACCTGGTGCAGTGCCAGGATCTGTCTTTATACCAGCACTCATGAAAGCAGACTGAGGCACAGAGGCTCAGACCAGAGGCTATCTATCTGACTTTGGTGTGATCAAAAAACTCTTAAGTACATGCATAAAAGCATACATTGATTTTCAAACAGTCTGATACAAGCATAAAGGAAACAGTTGTAAAGAAAAATCTATGAAATATGTAGCACAGCACACACGAAACTCTCTTTCTTTGATATTTTAGTTGTAGACCTTCATCAGAAAGCAACAGGAAGCCCCGATTGGCTGCTTCCATGTACCCATCTCTAATTGATGCTCTGAGACTCTGAGAGATCTTAATTTTGGGATTACCCAGAGCATAGCATTGACTTAAACAAGAAGCAGAAAGATAGGTTAATGTTACCTTAAGCCCCCTGATGTTTTTACAAGGTGCATCGTCCAAATGTTGGTCACTGCATGCTTGTGTTGATTTTCTGCTCTAATGATTTTTTCATGAGTCTTTGAAGCTATTTTTGAACCTCACTTTGAAATCCTGCACTCCAATCAAGATCCACAAGTGCTTAATGTATAATGGGCTTCATTAAAAGAGGAATTTGATGACAGAGAGGTTTCCACTGAGCATGCTCAGTGGGGGTCTTCTCAATTACAGACCCACTTTACAAGTACAGTGTTAAACAAAACAGTCTAGCTAATAGAATTATAAGCAATGGGTAGTTCTGTAGAGGAATAGAGACCCAACAATTAAAATTCTACCATCATTTACTTCACTGTACGACAGATTTTTTTATTCTTCCATATTGTGACCTACATCCAAGTGAAACAGAACACAAAAAAAACTAAATGAAGGGCGGGAATTCTATTCATCTGTTGTTTATTGGATGGAGGCAGATCTGAATGCAAGCTTGCATTCTATTGAAAGAAAGGGGCAGAACTCAGCAGACTAAGTGATTGGTGAAGTCCGGCATACATAACCAGAGAGACGTCTGACATTTCGCCAAAAGATTAAGTTGATATTTTGTTAAAAAATGATTAGTCCAAAATTAAAAAGAAAGAAAGAAACAAACAAACAAAGATGCATTCATTATTAATAGATAGAAAATAGATGGGGTGAATATCAATTCACCCTTTGTTGGGAGTTTGACTAGTTTGGAGTTTGCGACCTGACCAATCATAATGCCAAACCTGCCATTTTTTCCAGCAAACAAACCAGACTTAAGAGTAGATAATGTCGGTGGACTTGAACTTGAAAATGGTGTGTGTTGACATCTTTCCACGGATGAAACCAGATACCTTCTGATGTTCATTAATGTTTATTTTGTGCTTTGAGTAAATATGAAAAGACGATCGGTTCACACTTGAACTGAGGTGCTACAGTGATCTGTCGTGACACATTAAAGAGCCACAAAATGATATTTATTGTTAGAATTTTTTTTAAATTACACTGAAACACTGCCTGGTACAAAAAGTTATTTTGGTCTATACAGGTAATTTTGCCCTTCATGACAACTGTGAGGGGGGTGAATTTTTTTATAACTCATCCGTTTAAATTATATTAACCCTTAAAGTTCTGCATAATTAAGGGCGTGGCCATTTGAGTGACAGGTGGACTGCCGCTCTGCTCCAGAGTGTGAAACTTGCTAGACTGTGAAACTTAGAAAAATGGCTTTAACGATTTTTATTTGTCCAGAAAAAATTCATTATGGGTAGGACACTGGAAATCTGGCAATTAGATGTTTTAATGAAAATGATCTCAAACTTGATTTTTACCGCTATTTTGAAGTTATTGTAGGTACTCTGCCTTTGCACTGTCTGCAAAAAGTGAGATGTCACGCCAAGGCAAAAGGCAGTAGCTTCCACATTATATACAATATTTGGGTGCTGATCACCATTTACAGAATCATTATAGTAACATCTGTATAAAATCTAGTGATCACTGGCTAGGCTGTAACATATAGTAATGTAATTCAATTTTTTTTCTGACTGTAACAACCAGACAAAAAGTTAAACGTGAGTGGATACCGTTTTGCAACAAATTTATTTGCAATGTTCGCTAACATTAAAGGATGCAAGACATACTTAGCCTATTGTTTTTACATCGAACTGAATGAAAATAGCTTAACCTAAGAACGACTTGTGGATTGATGTGAACGCCAGCAGGAATAATACTCAGAATGATTGTGAATTAAACATCTCCGATGACATTCATTGCAATGTTTTTTATCGAGTTACAAGAAAAGGTAGGAAACGGATGTAATTGCGAACAGTAGCCTAACTGATTATATGTGATACGCTGTCATGGCATTCGACTCCTTACACGTGCAGAAGAGGGCAGCCCTAGACTGAGAGCTGGCATCTGCATTATAAAAAGAAAAAAAAAACTTTAAAGATTATTTACGATTAATTGTTGCCAAGTTATCTAGTCGTTGCTTGTTTACAGTGCTTTTTTATATGGATCAGTTTGTTAGATCGCGATCTATCTAATTTGTTTGTCTAAAGAAGTGCCGACAGATGTATGAAAGTACACAAGTCACACCGTAATTTAAAAGCGCAGACTTTCATGTACAGTAAAACAATGGCAGAATACCATATAACTCCAGGCTGGCACAGTAATATTGACGAACGGCTAAACAAATGCAGAGCACCGTAACTTAATTTGTGCGATCTAAAACAAAGTCAAAGAGCGGTAACTGATGATACTGTGTTTTGCCTTGGCTTCTCCTAGGCTTTTCTCCAAGATACTTATACACATGATAAAGGAGGTCATATATGTCCCAAAATTATCAATAACTCATTTCGACCAAAAACTAAATTATGGTGTTTTGTCTTTGCACGGGAGCACTGCTGTCACCAAAGACGGGGCATGGTTTCAGCAACTAGCGCCTCAGCTTCACCCACGTCCCGCCTTTTTGCCCATTTTCGATTATCCGAGAGTGACGTGCGGTGACGCGCTGCCAAGATGGCGGCGGTCGGCTCCGCCCACTTTAGGCTTCAGAAATGCTCTTCTGAACCCTACGAGTGACGTCACGGACACTATGTCCATGTTTTTTTTACAGTCTATGGTTTTAACAGCCTGATTCGTGAACAAATCATTCAGACTGATTGTGAATTGGATCAAATAGACTACTTCTCTCATACATTTTCTTGAATGTGACAAGACAAGAAGAGCTAGGGCTTTTCTGTGAATTACAACTGAAATTTTGCTCTGTTCATTACACAAAGCTATTCTCTGACTTCAAATGATACTCTTTATGATAGTTTTATTGTAACTGCACAAAGAAGAGTGACCAGTACATTCTTCGATCTTTCTTGACAAAGGGAGAAATGAAGTTGTACAGTTTTGGAGCAACATAGGGGGAAGTAAATGATTTTTAGGTGAACTGGTTCTTTAATGATTTAACTGGTTCTTCTGAACTTCTGTCACTTTGTGTTCAGCAGAAGTTCCTCATACAGGCCTGCTGTGATGAGCGCCGTACTGACGGGCAGTTCGGAGCGGTGTGAGATCTCCCAGTGTGGCCATCTTCCAGCTGGACACTGCAGACTCTTACAGCCAATCTGTCAGCATTTACATCCCAGGGCAGTTCATCTCGCTCTTGCTCTTTCTTTCTTTCCTTCTCATCTCAGTCTATCCTGTGTTTCTTTACTTGTCTGTTCCCTCACGCTTTTTTCTCCCTTTTACCCACAATCTCACTCCCTCTCTTCATCTTGCTTCGCTCAATCTGTCTCTTGCACACCACGGATTCATGAGCAGTTTTTTTTTTTTCAGAGTTATTGTACTGCTGGTCCTCCCTTCTCCGTTCCTCTCAGTTCACAGCCTTTTAGAGCAGAGTATGAAAAATCATGACAATTGAGCCAAAGGAGTTTCCACAAACAGCACAAAGCGAGTGATAACTGGTCTGGCTGTGTAGCTGCGGGGCTGAGTGAAGGCCTGGCTCTCTGAGTGAGTAATTGCTCAGGCTCTCTGGCCGAATTGAGGGCCTTGCACAAGCTGTCTGTTATGTGATGTAGGAGTCAAATGGCATGTCTGCGTGTGCGAGTGTGCACAAGGAGAAAAAAAAAAGATGAGAGATAAATGGAGAATATGTGCGAGTGAGAGAAACAGAAAGAGACAAAAAACTGTGAGTAGAACAAAGGGTGAAATGATACATTACAGTACATGCCATGTTGTAACTGCAGTGTTTCTATAGCCGGGCTCACTAAGGATTCAGCCCTCCTCTCTCTCATTAAGACATCAGTGTAATTTGGCAAATGTAGCATGTCGACATGCGGCAAGTAATATCCTAATGATCGCACAATGGGCTTCACAGAGCCTGCAGAATGTCATCAATCTCAGCCCACAACACTGATGACAGATCACTGGAGAAAGGCAAATAATTATATAAAACAGCATAGTTACCAATCAAATGATAATACAACACAGTATTTCGCATTCCAGACATGCCTATTCCCAAACAAGATTCAAATTAATGTTTCCAGAATGCTGTTAATTAGATGTTTGTGAATGGTGTAAACATTGATGGGGGTGGATTGGTTTGTCACAAAGCTAGTCAGTTGAGTAATGCAAACATGAATACAAATACACTACAGTTCAAAACTTTGGGGTCATTGAGATTTGCAGCAGCCATCACTCTAGTCTTCAGAGTCACATCATCCACATTATTAGTGCATCATCTAATTAATATACAGCACATCTGCAAGTGATGCCAATGGCAGCAGGACAAACTTAAAATATTAATATCAAGAAAACTCCAAAAACTGTCTTTCCCTGTCTCTCTGTCTCTCCTTGATTTGTGTTGATCTCAGAACTCATGCTTTATAAATGTTTACTGCAATAGCATCTACCAACAAGCCGGTCGGCCTCATCTTTGTGTCTGAATGACTATAGAACAAAGAGGAGAGAGAGAGGGAGAGAGAGAAAGAAAGAGAGAGAGAGAGAAAGAGAGAGAGAGAGAGTGTTGCTAGGGCATATATCTTTCCATGCTTCGCTGCCCACTAACAAGTTTAATGCTTCCACAAAAACAAAGGTGCTCAGTTACTGTCTACACTACTGAGGGAAGTCAAAGAAAATATATCCTGGGGGCAAAAGCAAAGGTAAAATACAACAGTACATGTGAAATATGTGGGTCCAAGCAGTCTCTGTACTGTTAAACAAAAGACAATTTTCACAACACTGTTTTGATTTGCAACCCTTGTTATGGAGCTGTTTTAGCGACAGAGGATCCATCTCTCTGTATATCACTAATCACAGTCCACAGTCATTGCCGTTGCATGTAAAACAGCGACTATTTATAGGATAATCGTTAAAATTTAAATGAAAGACTGATGACATGACTAAATGATGACATAATTTACGGGTAACATGTCCCTTTAAGACTACAGTCGGCATTACGTGAAAAAGCGAATATGACGTTAATAGCATATCGTCACCCCTGCCATAAAGATAACGGTGCTCATGGGACCAGTGTCTCCCTTCTGGAGGTCCTGGGAGGGCGTGACTTCTTTTTCGACCAGCAAATGACATAATGTCTCCATTTGAGTCTTCACGTTACACTTTATAATCGTATCCATACCATTTTCATTTTAAAGTATCCCCAACATTGGCTGGAATTTTAGCGTTAGAGGATTAAGAGTCCATTCAAAAATGAACATTTGGTATTTTTAGTGGAAAAGTAAACCTTCCAGTTCGACACTGTGCTTAAATTGGGATCTCAGGGGCAAGGAATCCATTTATTGCCCTGAACATTTCCATTTAAAAATGACTTGGGTGATGAATGTAAGACTCACGGCGTGTGCAGATGGCCCCAACATGACGGACTACTCAAATGCACACTGCATTTATCAGACTTTTCTTGGGGAATATTCCCCCCCCCCCCTCTCTCAAGCACAGCTCAACCTTGCCCCTGAAGCTTTACGCCTTATGCCTTATGTTGTAACTCTGTCTTTAACCTCATTCCCCAACTGCAGGCGACTGATAAGAGCAGATGAGACCCAGGCTCTAAGGAATTCCTGCCACACCACTGAACTCAAACTGCTGCCCAATGCAAAATGCAGCGTGAGCTTAGCACAGTCCCGCCATCTGCTCCCAGCCTGAGCCTTTCGTCAGGCCTCTGAAAACCCCTCGATTGCATGCATTTTCCTCAAGAATATCACGATAAATATCAAAATCCAGATGCTCAGGTATGTCCTGGGAATCTTTAGCTCTCTATTAACTGAAAATTCAACCATTTCTTTTGCAGAGCTGCTGCTTAGAGGGGTGAATTCGCTTGGAATGATTATTGGCTGCTGACAGACATTTATTCACATGCACTGCATCTGCATTGTTTTAGAACCCAGTTCAATAAAAGAACTAAGCAAATCAGGTAACTAATAAAACAATGAGTACCAGCAGACTAGGGCTGCATGATAAATGCCAAGTTCATTCATGTAACTCTAGATGGTGCAAGCTGATGGGTTCTTAACATAACTGATGACATTCACAGCGTTAAACGACTTGGCACAACCTGATTGGTTCATACTGCATACGCAGCCAATGAGCTTACTGCTTTACATTTAAATGGCTGGTTAGCATCTACTTGAGCATTTTGAAACCCTCCACCTTCCCCAGCTCCACCTGTATAGATCTGCTATGGGTGCTGTCAAATGATTAATCGCGATTAATCGAATTCAAAATAAAAGTTTTTGTTTGCATAATATATGACTGTGTTCTTTGTATAGTTATTATGTTTATATATATATATATATATAGACTACACATACATACAGTATATATTTAAAAAAATATTTACTTGTATTTACATGTCTATATTTATATTCATATAATTTCTATTATAAATAAATATATTTATGTAGTGTCTGGACCAATCAAACACACAATATATATTTTGTTAGCTATATTTAACAAATACTCTGTAACACCCCTCAGTTAACAAGCCATATGAGGACCTATGGACCTTTCCCCCGAAATGCGTAACACCCGAGGATGTCTGCAACGACACCAGGCCTCCCCCTGGTCCCCATGGCAACTAATGCTGATATCACTGGTTTTATGACCCACAGGAATGTGAGTAGGGAAAATCACTACCTTTTTATAGGAAGAGACACAATGCACAGTAGAAATGGACTTTTCTCTAATTAATCCATAGGAAAACCTTTCTTTGAATGAACACACATATCCTTC